>NC_089876.1:53042500-53343333 GCF_040182565.1 Anser cygnoides
GTAAACAATATGTTTTCAGTAACCCTCATTTTTGATGGTTTTGTTGTCAGAAGAGCTTATGAAACTGGCTAGAAGGCAGAGCTTGGCTTCTCTGAGCTATCACCTGCTAGATCCTTCTCATCCTATATTTCCCTTTTCTTGGGCCTGCCCTGACACTTTATGCAATGACTCAAAGTTGTGAAAAGAAACTCAATATGAAGATTGTGATCCCAATTTTTGTAAAGCATTATATTTTTAAGCAGCACCTGTATACCGTAAGACATAACAAATTTCAATGTTCGTGTACATGTTTGGTTACACCATCTGATCTTGAAAGTTGTTTAGCAAAGCCTTCCACGTTACAACATATACCAGAATATCAGAAAATCACATTATAATTTAGGTTGGCACGGATAGCTGAATATCAGTTAATCCAACTCCCTGCTAAAAGTAGGTGCAAACAGATCAGGTCACTCAGGGCTGCGTTCAGCCTGGGCTTGTGGGGAATCTCATCAACATGTACAAATACCTCAAGAAAGCCTGCAGAGAGGACGGAGCCAGGCTCTTTTTAGTGGTGCCCATTGCCTCTTGTCCTGACACTGGACACAAACTGGAACACAAGAGGTCCCATCTAAACAACAGGAAGAAGACACTTCTGTACTGTGCAGGTGTAGTGGGTCTGGCTGGGATGGAGTTAGTTTTCCTGCAGCAGCACATACAGTGCTAGAAGTACTAGAACTGTAGCTAGAACAGCCCTGATATCGCACCAAGGTTTTGGCTACTGCTGAGCAGGGCTGGCACAGCACCAAGACTGCCTCCAAAACTCCCAAAGCCAGCAGGCTGGGCAAGAGGTAGGGAGGGGATATCCCCAGGGCATCTGACCCAAACTGACCAAAGGGATGTCCCATACTGTGTGGTGTCCCGTGCAGCAACAAAAGGTGGGAAAGGAGAGGAGGGGCTCGTTATGAAGATGTCCATCCTCCCAAACAGCTGCCACACTTATCTAGGTCCTACTTCCCAGGACATGGCCGAACATCCATTGCTGATGGGATATTTTTTTTTTCCTCTCTGTTTCTGTGCAGCCTTGCTTGTTTTTCCTCCTTCTTTTTCCTCTAATGGAATTATTCTTATCTCAACCTGTGAGCTTTTTTTCCCCCTATCATATTTTCTCCCCCTCCCTTCTTCCTTTGAGGAGGGGGACAGAGAGCAGCGTAGTGAAGTTTAGTTGGCCATTGGTGTGAAACTACCACAGCAGGCAACTGAGCACTGGAACAGGTTGCCCAGATAATTGTGGGGATACCCTCCTTGAAGACATCCAAAGCTGTCTGGACGTAGTCCTGGGCAATCTCCTCTAGGTTCTTGAGCAGGGAGCTGGACCAGACGACCTCCAGAGGTCCTTTCCAACCTCAGCTATTCAGTGATTTTGATTTATTCAGGGCACCAAACACCCTTAACAGTAACTATGTAGCCAAAAGGAAACTATCATCATACATCAGTCAAATTCACACAGAAAAGGAGACAAATACTTTCCACTCCCAAAGGGAAGAGTCTTACAAATCTCTTCCTCCCTCACCTTTTAGTCCCAATCCTCAAAGGACAATAAAAGATTTCCAGAATTGAGCTTCCAAAAAATTCCTAACACTACTGCACATGAAAAATGAGATACTGAATACTGAAGTCATACTGGTTTTATGGTTCATTGTAATTCTCCTTCATTTTGCTACTGACTTCATATTCTGCAGACTGTGAGTTTTATCCCCCTTCTTCCACCTGGAAACCACTTTAGCATCCCCTCTCCCCAGTAACATCACATCTACAGAATTGCTTTTAAATCAGCCAGGGGGAAGGTTGCAAGTGAGCAGAAAAACACAAGTCCAGTCTTTAGAAAAATTACTTCAGAGCCAAATTCAGAGTAGCTATCTGGCGGTCTCAGCTGTGCTAGCGAAGACAAGCAATTCAGTGTCAGTTTCCCTCAGAGGCGATCATCATAGCTCAGTAACAGGGTAGAGTAATACCATAAAAACAAACAGAATACAGTTTTCATCTATCTTGTCAGTCTCAAAGATTTCCTCTATAAAGTAGCATGTTTAGGTGTGTTAATGAACATTTTAATGCTTATTTTTGACGTGCAGAGTTCAGCTGATGTGATGAGTGGAACAACAGGCACCTCTTAGAGATGTAGACATCTCTTAACATGTTTCACAGGTTGTCCTTCACAGTCATATATAGTTCCACTTAATAAAGGAGAAGTGGCCTATTGTGTCAACTCTCTTTCACATCAAGCAAAGAAATATATCCATGGAACTAAGGAAGATCACTCAATTTCTGAAGCATGAATAGACAGTTAAACTTAAGGCACAATATAATTACAATAAGCTCAATATAAGTTTTCTACACGCTGTTAAATGCTTATGTTTATATCAATTAGAGATCCAGTTACAATAGAATCATCACAGTCTATAAAGTTACCTGGCCAGACAGTGAACATGCCAAATTCTCAAATCCAAGAAGTCGTAGACATTGGGTCAGCTTTTGTAGATGGGGTTTCTCCAAGAGGTCTTGATATTTTTCAAGGAGGATATGAATTCTCCTCATGAGTTGAACAGCTTTGCTTAAATCTTTAGATTTGGTAGCTTTCAAAAAAAAAAAGAAAAAGCCAACTCAACAGTTACTTGAGAGCCAATTCTATCATTGGAAGTGTTTTTATATTTGGTATTTTTAGAACAGACCTTATCCATCCAACCACATTTATGGCAATTTAAAAGTACATTTTAATCAAAGACAACCAGAATACAACCCACGCTTCTGTGAGCTCTACAAGGAGTAACAATGAAGACCAGGCGCCAAAACAATTCTATCTGCCTCTGCAAGCTCAACAATAAAACAAAGTCATACCTCTCACATCTATACAATAACTGAGCTCCCCCATTTCATTTTCCTGACTCACGTATTTGTTACTCAATCTTATTAGCTACATACTTCATGCTAACATGTACAGGTCTCCCCAGCATGTTTCCAACAGAGTTGTTTGGATCCTTCTGACCAAAAGCATAGATTGAATAACTTAATTCTGGTGAAACTGGAGACCACTAACCATGGTGGTATAAATTTCTGTGCAAGTCAGCATTATTCAGACTGTGAGCCAACTCAGCTAATTAAACAATTCACCTCTGTATAGATATATTTTAGTGTTCATGATGCATAATCATTAAAGATGTATACAATAAAACAAATTACCTATGCATACAATGTTTACAAGATGAAACAGGAAAATATTTATCAGCTAATTTTAGCAGATTCTTTATGTCTCACTCAAAGAATCCTGAAATTGCAAATGAGGACCAGTCTGTTAACACTTAAAAGCACCATGAGTACTCCCAAAACAGAAGTGTTTTAACATGCCTTTATTCCTGTAGAGAACGTCTAAAGTCACTCACTTTCTTGGTTAAAGGGAGTGCAAGTCAAATAAAGAACACACATTTGGCTATCATACCTTGTTCTTTGCAGTGTTCCTTCCATGCTTCTAAACAGGCAGACAGTCCTGACAATTCTACACTGAACTTCACAGATTTACTTTTAAGAATCTTGAGAAACTTTTCCAATTTGTTTATTCCAACAGTCAGATTTTCTTTTATTTCCTTTTCAGTTGACATCTGCAAGGTTTTCCATTGCTCCTGTTCTTTCATTTCTTCTTTAATTTTCAGTCGCTTGTTGTTTTCCTCCGCAATTATTTCTGCTTTACTTTTCTACATAAAATGAAGATATTCAGAACTAACCATTATTATATGCTCAAGCATCATCTGAAAAAAAAACTAATCCATAAACTCAAGATACATTATAGTTTTCAATTCATCTGTGTGGTACATTGTGTTTTAAGGATTTTTTAAAATAGCATTTCACTCTGAAGGAGACAAAATCTATGAATCCCAGTATTTGCTTCTCAAAAGCTTATCTAATCTGTATTTTAAAAGTCAAAAGCTTCTTCACAAGTGGTATAAAAATGCACAGACATGGAAAAAATTAAACAGCAGTTAAAGTTAAATTTAAAGTTATTATTTGATCCATAGGTAACAATAATTCGAATACCACTGAGATGTTATTGCATAAATTAAATAAAATTAAGGGTTCTATCTTACTTGAAGTTAAGAAGATTCCATATATGGACTTTTACAGGCGATTCAACAGGCCATAATCTATAACCCATACCAGTATAAAGATAGTATAGTTTATTATGAAATATTACTCAAATTATTATTGCTCAGTACTGTTCATTAGTACACAAGAATATGTTACATATCATGTGATGTCTGAAAACGTTCATATAGAATTAATAGCAATATTTACAAGATCTTTCATGGAGAATATTTCCAAACAATGCAGGGAAGTAAATAACCAAATAGTGGATTTTACATTATTTGTCAGTAGTTTCTTAAAGTAAAATTAAATTGAAATACAGTTTCCTTCACTCCACACACCATCACGGGCCATGAGCCAAATCTCAGCAGCCTTTACAGATCTGATATTACATTTTTTTTAATTTACTTGTGTCAGTTAAAATATAATCATTCATCAAATGTTCCAAATAGAACAAACTTTTTTCCAGTTAGTCAATTAAATTTAAACTACAAAGAGAATTTATTTTCTTCAACTAAAACTACTAGAGCATTCAAAGTATAACATTTAATTTGTGTGATTCATATAGTAGAAATGTTTTTCTGGATAGTAAAAAGTAGACTTGGAAAGAGCAACTTGCATATACTCACTTGCATTTTTTTCTTTTTGACAGGATTATTAGCACTCCCTGCTGCATCCTTTTGGCATACAATAAACTTTGAAGTGCCCTCTTGCAATGTGCTTCCATAAAAACGATAAAAAGTCTGTAACTTTTGAATTTGTTTTCTTTCATATGGATCTTTGGATTTTGCTGCAAATAAACGTAATTGATTCAAAAACACACTGACAGAATTCCTCCCCCAAAAAAAAGATACCTGGATAAAGGATAAGTGTAACTTAAAGCCCAAAATCACATTTCAAAAGAGGCTTGCTACTGAGACTCACTGAAATTCAACAGTCCTTTGAACTGTCTGAGAGATATGTCAGACTCAAATTCAGACTTCTTTAGGCACACAAGAATATTATTGGAAAACTTAACAGACAGGACACCTGGAAAGAAATTACAACTGCTTGAGAAAAATGCCTAGGCTTCTCACACAATCAAAGAAAATAAGAAAGTGTCTTCAGAAGTCAATTCAGATCATGAGAAAGAGACCTCTTCCCCATGAATACAAGACTCTGTCATCAGAACATAAGTAAGATGGAAGAACACTTATGTGACCCAATGGAAGGTATCGAGTACATGGATATTTCTGCACTCAAGCTTAGGTATTTCTCTCTGTTTTACACAAAAAAGACTGAGATAATACAGTCCAGTGTTAAGGTGACTCATGCAAGACATGGAATAGAGAAGGCTCTCTCTTCAGTAGGAGTGGACATAAACTTTCAACTCCAACATTATGGAGGGTGCTCTAGCTACTCTTGTGCAGGTATGCTCAGAGCGACTGCTCTCCACATTTCCTGTTGAAATCACAGTGCAAAAAAGAATGCAAAAAATTGTCCAGTCAGAAAAATAAACAGATGGAACACTTTTCATAGGTCAAGTGATGCAAATGCCCACTCAGAAAACAATTTTTCTATTCACTGAATGAAAACCCTAAACGAAAGGAAGCACCAAAAGTAATCCATGGCTTCCCACCTCCTGGGAGGGAGTCTAATTCACTGTGTGATGTAACCATGATGGAAACATCTTTGAGAAAAAGAGCGATGTATACATGCTGGTACACACAGTATCGTATACTTCATTTCATGTAAATATGCAAGTCTAAGATCAAAATTAAGTCCATGTTTTGTTTTTGTTAGTACCTCAAAGCTGAGAAACAAACAGGAAACTATAATACATAACATTAATACAAACACCTTTTGTTTACTTCTTTTACTTATTTTTTCTTCTCAAAAGATTTGACTGGCTATGCATATGCTGGGCAAACATCTGAGTAGATTCTGCATGTATACGAATTTGGTTAGTAAACATTACTCAAACTATAGATTTAAACATGAAATTGCACATGTACATTTTTTTATATATATACACATAGATCTATGAAGCATTTTGCAAGCACAACAGAATGTATCATGAACAGCTGACTAGAAACACTCCCTTATACTTGCTAGAGCTATTAAGTTAATAGCTAACACACAATACTTAGCTGATGAATTTCTGCAGTATGTGCAAGTATAATTTAGCTATTGCAGTAGCTCTTTTTTGGCAAGTGTTTACACAGTTGCAAATATTTTCTGAACTGAGAAGTCCTTCTCTACAACAACTTTAACCTTTACAGTATTGTTCTAGCCAACAAAGACAAGTGGGTTTTGTTAGCTCCTCTTACCATCAGCATTGCAGTGTACACGTTCATACTCCTCAGTCAGTGGTCTGCCAGAATGCCAGTGACGATGCTCATCAAATTCCTTGTATTTAGTAAGTGAAGAAACTGCAGGATCGTTGCTGAAAGATACGAACATTAAACAGAGCAGAAATTAAAAAGGTTATTTGATGTCTTTAATAAAACATTTAAAACATATAAAAAAACCTGAGTATTTATCAAAACAATTTACAATGGCAGACAACCGATGTAGAGCTTAATTTTACTCCAAATATAGTTTGTCAAGATAGCCTCAGCTTTTCAGAAAAAAATAATAAATTAAAAACGCACTTTCCCACTTTCATAGAGCTCAATCATGGAATGCAATGTGACTACATAACTCACAGAAATATCCTTTAAAAGATGAATCTCTGTTTTCCCAAAGTGGATAAAAGTAATCATTGTCCAGCACACAACCCACCTTCACAAGCAGGGCAAATGTAAAAAAATGATAATCTATTCTCAACTTTTATTCAGTACTGTTACTCAGTTTTTCCTGAAATCAAACTGAGCTTTGCAATTTGAGATGAGGCCTTTCAATTACAAATTGTGCATTCAGAACAATTGTTTCAGAACATAGAATAAGAATCACTGAAGACTAATGCAAACAAATAACTGAATGAGAAAATAAGATACTGACTCTTACTCATTCCTTTTCTGAACTTTCTGTTAATATTTACAGAGTATTTTATCAGTACACGTAAATGTGAAACCTTCCCTAGTCACAGCAAAAGCATTTCTAAACTCACACAAATTGAGCATAATATGGATGTAAACTCCAGGGCAGTAGTAAATAAACCCATACAATATAAACTCTTAATAAAATTCATAGCACATACTCATCTAAAACAGGTAGGTCTTTCAAAATATCTCCAGCATACTCTTTAACAAGATCAGATTTCACTGGGAATAGTCCTATAGCAGGAATTTTGTCTTCATACACTGTACAGCATAAAAAAAAAAGTTTGATTAAAAATATGTATGATTTCATATCGTATCTTTGAAATTCTGTCAATTTACATTAAAAATGAATTTCCAAAACGTAAAACATGCAAAAAGTAAGCAGCAGTTCACCAGTTCCTCTGTTCCTTTTTCTTCTCAAGCACAGGAAGAAGAGCAACAAAGCAGATATTTTTGCTTCTGAGTAGATAATCTTATAATTTATTTTAGACACCTACGCTACTTCTATGAATGCTACAACCTACTCCATCTCACAGGCATCTGTTTTCCTGCACTACTTATAGAAGTAAGCAGTCCCAGTACTCTGCTAGAAGGTGCCTTAATAGCCTATATAGTAACAAAGAAGTCCACTAGAGCTCACTTTGCCCGCTTGACATCTGTTGATACTAGCTGAAAAACACCATATAATTAAGTAGAATTATGCTCCAGTTCTTAACTAATTTCTTGCAAACTACCCCTTCCTAATAAAGTTTAGAATGTTTTAAGCAAAACACATGTGACAAAATTGGTTCTCAAGAAACGTCAGACACTAGTGGGTTGAAAGGAAGGAGAGTATAAATGAAGCATGGATTAGATTTGTGACCAGGATAAAAATCAGATCACTACTCCCAAAACTTTTTGTGACAGTAATGAAGACCATGCTTCTAACACTTTAATTCTTGGGGTTGTCAATACCTCTAAATGATGTCTGTTCCTGATCAAGGAACAGTTGGGAAGTAGTTCGTATTGGGAAAGCATCTCCAAAACCATATTTCACAGTCAGTTTGGTTACAGCGTCCCATAAACTTCGATATTGATCCTCCATTTCTTTCCCCAGTTCCTTTTGGAATTCTAATCCTGCAGAGAAGGAAAAAAAGGGGGGGGGGGGGGGGGGGGAAAGGAAGGAAGGAAATTAGGAGCTTTATGATTACAGCTTCCTTAAACAGAACCTACCTATTCACCTATGCAACATCAGGCACAAAGATCTCAATCCTATCCAAGGTCTCTGGACATTAGAATAAATTAGGATGGGATGCCATACATTCAGTGTTTAATAGTCCAGGGTATAAATTACTAAATATGCTGACAAAATGTATTTTGTAAAGAATATCAGACTTATACTGTCTGTGGAAGTTCAAATTCCACAGCTACAGAAGGGTTTCTCTCACCTTCACCTTCTTTGGGGTAAGATCTTTAATTCAGAATTTTATTTTGGTGCCTAATAAACAATAGGAATCATTACAAAAATATCTTTGTCCTATTTCTAATTTATATTTTGTTTAAAAAATTCTCTACACTTCTCTACAGGACATCTTGTGACTTGATTCATAAAGAAAAAGTTGTATTTTACTATCAGACAGACCAACTGCCAGTGCTCACCACAGGATGTCAGGTGAACAAAATTACTCTGAAAGAAATTTTGGTATAAATAGTTTTCCATACTCTCTTGCTCTGTCAGCTTTTGTAGCTTTTCTGTGAAGCTTAACATATACGATGATGTTCTGGAAGTTCCAGCTCCCAACTTCATGTGTTTACAAGATATTATCAGATTTTGTCTGAATCGATTTTATCTCAATCTAAAAAAAAACATAAATCTCTGATGTCAGCGATACTAGGGATAGAATCTAGTCTCCATTCTGACTATGCTGAACTAAGACAAAACGAATTGGATAGAAAATGGGCTAAAAACCAAACGGTTGAGAATACCCAATAACAGTGATCCAGAGCTCATACTACCTACACTTCCTTTGCATAAGTACATCAAAGATATGACATGGTAAAGTATTGTGAATGACTACTGGTGAGAGATATTTGAATATGTGATTTTCTAGACTTGCATATGAAAAGAATTCCCTATTGTTCGACAAAACGTATCTATTAATATACAAGAAATTAGAAACTTATGTTGATTTATGCTTGTACAAAAATTCTCATTTTTACTCTGCAGCTTAATAAAACTAGAAATGTAAGAAAGCGAAGTGTTCAACAAAGACAAATACCTTCAGAGTATTCAATCTCATAGTAATGTGCAAGATTTATGAGCAGTGAATCATCACTTAGGTCAGGTAGATATGTTAAATCCAGTTTCCAATCATTTTTATCACTTAGCTGTTTCAGAACAAAATGCGCACACAACTGTTGCTGTTAAAACAGAGCAAACAATTAATTCTCATGTAGCACCTTTTCATGTGGAGGGATCAAAGCATCTCCAGAATAAGTTTAACTACCTCAGTTTTTATAGGCATGAAAATCAACATGCTGTTATTTCTCTGTGATCAGGAAACAGTTAAGTAGCACACTTCTAGATCTCCTTCACTGCAATAACTGACTTTAATACGAAGGCCTGGCATCAGACTTCCCATACTGGATGAGACCACAAGGTCCATCTAAGCACAGAATCCTAATACTGACACTGGCCATCTGTAAATGCCTAAAAATAGGTCAACTATACAGAGATATTACCCCAAACATTCTCTTAGACCCACTGATTTTTGGCTCACAAGATTCCTGAACCAGATGAAGTTTCTTTCCAGCAAGTACATTCGATTCTTTGATCTCAGACTACTAAAGCAATTTACCAAGAAAAATTAAAACTGAAATGATAATTGTACCAGATGACAGGAGAAGTAAGACAGTGTTATACACACCATTTTTATTATTGGTAAAACCTGCTTAGTCCAGCAGGATTTCATAACCCTAATCTGAGCTCTCTGAGAAAGAGGCATATGAAGAAGAAAAACCACTGTAAGACACTGCATTCTACAGAGGTCAGCTGCTGCTTCTGGAGATAGTGGTTTACTTCTTCCCTGTTGAGAGATGAAGGAAGAAAAGTTGATCACATCCTTCAGTAAAATATTGTATTCACCTCTACATAATTCTGTGATTTTCACTTTGTTAAGGTAGCTAATAATTTTGATTTATTTAAACAATTTGTGCATTGTAATTACTTCTGTGCACACATTTCAAAATGAACACTCTTGTAGTGCTGGTAGCTGCAGATCAGTTATACTGTAAACAATCTCTTTTCTGAAAAGAATATGACTTAAAAATCAAGACAAAACTTAAAAATAGTTTCCTGTGCCTTTCTAGAAACGTTACTGATATACTGATTCTGTGTTAACTTGAGGTAAATAAAAGACTTGTAGTACAGTCACAAAAATGGTATCATGACTCTTTGCATCTAGAAAGAACCCCGTCTTGCTAATTTGAGGAAAAGTGTATTCTACTGTAAAGGCATAACATAAGGAAAAGAAAAATAAAGAGCACAACAATCTTCTAAGGTAAAACTTCCCATGGAACTAGTCACTTGTAAGGAGAAGCTTTCCCCAGGAACAGCCACTGCTGCAGGAATGATGGTGCCATTCAGACACACCACACTACTTTGGAGAATCTGTGGCCCCACAAATTATCTGAATTAGTCCCCTTACAGGTGCAATCAAATGAAGCATCTGACCCTCTCTTCAGCCTGGGATCCGGAAGAAGCATCTCTTCTGTTAGCAAAATGTTTAGAGTCACTGTGCTGAAAAGATATATAACATTCTTACTCTTTCTGATTTCTCTGTCTTTGTTCCCCTGGAAGCATGTGCATTTTTCAGCATATCACTGTAGATTTTTAATCCCACTGCACAAGCAAGAACACAGACTACACGCCGAATGTCAGATCCTTCAGGCCACAGCTGTTTCAACAGAGGGATAGTCTGGCAAACCTGCAATCACAACATTATTAATAGCACAAATTACTGCTATAATAACAGTTACCAAAACAAGGACAAGTTTTATTCCTCAAAGAGTACCATCACAGAATGAAAAGAAAAAAAAAAAAAGGATTTGAAAACTACAGAAGGAAAAGTGTGCATAATCATTAGTAAATACAGCCTCCCTTGGGTCAGGTTCATGAGGTGCACCAACAGCCAGCCCTGACTGCCCCTGGGGCTCCCCATACCCTGCCCAGAACCCAGGTCCCCATGGGCTGTCAGTCCCTACCCCAACAACAGCACAGCAGGGCAGCAGGGCCTGTCTCCAAGTCCCCAAAGCCTCAAAGGCCCACATCCTGGCCCAGCCTCAGCCTGTCCCTGTCCCTAGAGGCAGGCCCGATGCCCGGGCCTGGAGCTGCCCGGCTCCTGGCTGGGGCACTGGGACGGGCCCTGGCTGTGGGGCCCTGACCCACCACCCCTGAGGGAGCCTCCACGGCCACCCCACCGCAGGGAGATGCTGCCTGCCCTCGCTGTGCCCTGAAGGGTTCCTGCTCCCGGTGTATCTCATTACTGAGCTGGCCTCAGGAAAGATAATTATAATAAAATGAAATAGCAGCAGCAGCCGCCAGGCAGCTGTGTTTCTACTGACTTTAAAATGCTTTACGAGCAGCAGCATTTTTATCTGGACTGAAAATTCAGCTTGCTGGACCAGCATCAATCCCTTTAAAGTCCAAGGAAGCCAACAGCTCCTATCGTTCTCAGCGGGAGCAGAAGTGGAGTCACAACGTGCTCAGGAAACTGGTACGGGTATATTATTGTACGTTATGCACTAAAGATGATTAATGGTTCCATGTGAACACTTTTTTTTTTTTTTTAGGTTACAGTTTTGTAAAACAAGATTAAAGAATGAGCTAGTTCCCATCTTCTACAAGACAAAGGCAGTCACTAAGGTGAAAATATCTGACAAGATGGATCCCACCAGCCTCCAGCTGGAGCATCCTACTTTAATGAACCTACTTTAATGAACCTCAAAGGAAAAAACAGCTTTAAGCTGCTGTGAAGAGTGGGCACAGAGGGGACCTTCCTGTCCTCAGGCTGTCACTTCAGGATAAGTGAAAGAGCCCCTAGTTCTGGCTAGGACAGAATTTCAGTTAAAGTAATGGAGAGAGAGTTGATCTGAGAAGAAAACAGAAAAGGATGCAAGGAGTAAAATTACCTCTTCTTGTACACTTTTCAGGCTCAGCCTGAGATGTCCATACAGACACAGGGATGGTTCTTTGTACCTGACTATGGCTTCACAGAGACATTGCAGATCTTTTTCATACTAAGTGCAGAAGGCAAATCATATGCAAAAGTCAACAGATAAAATGCATCAGGGACTACTAGCCACAGACACCGACAGAAACCATTCATATATATATATATATATATGTATGTATATATATATATACACACATATACACAGACCCACCAAAAAAAACCTCTGCATCCAATAAACATTTATTCTAAATTAAACTCCTTTAAACACCAGTCTACTCCATAACATTAAAAGTCAATTAAGGCTTAAAAATGTGTACCAATCACAGTATTTTCCTATGAAGACTTTCAAGATCAGTGGATGAATCATAGAATCATTCAGGTTGGAAAAGACCTCTAAGATCATCTAGTCCAACCTCTAACCTAGTACTGACCACCCACCACTAAACCACGCTACTAAGTTTTACATCTACATATTTCTTAGACCATCAGACATGTTTCTTGGACCATCAACAGATGAGCCGTGTATCAGTGTCTTATGATTTTAATATATATAACACATATATTACATATGTATGTTATATATAACATATATATATAAATATTCACACAGATATTTTAATTAAATCCGCTAAGTAGAACTAACACCTTTACTTGCAAACCAAAAAGAAGTTGTGAAATTTACCTTTTGAAAAAATAACCTGTGTTTCCGTATACTCTGAAGATGATATCCATAAACTCTAAGAGTATCATATTCCTGTCCTGAAGCAAGTACAATAGTGATTTTCTTTGACAATGAATGAGCAATAAAAATAGTCAAATAGTTGGTTTGGGGACAGGTCAATCCTATGTCAGATACAATGATGAAATAAGGATAGCTTTTCTTCAGGAAAATCTCCCATGCTGGTGATAAACAATTGGAAAATTCTGTATGAACAGTAGTGCGTGTGTTGTGCTTCAGGTGTTCTATTAACGCAGTACGTAAGAAAAGAAAATGAGGATAGGGAAAGTACATCTGCTCTGCATCCTGTGGCAAATGAGAACAATGGAAGTATTCAGTTACATTCCAGCAAGTCGCATTCAAATTCAGATTGCATAAATATTATGCAAGTATAATATTTATATATTTGAATTCTATTTACAGTTTATGAACATCATAATGTTATTTTATATCACATCATTACAGTTCCTTTGTACGTTGTTAGTAATTTTGCTCTAGTCATGTCAAAATTCAACCAAAAATTATTTTCAGGTATATAAATGCAATAGATATATCTGGCTACATATAGACATACAATATACAGGTATGTATATAAATGTAAAACTATGTCAAAAAAACCACTGAGGTTGTACAATCAGACCTCAGAAGTTGAAAAATTAACAATTAAGATGTCTTGTTAAAATCTGACTATTTGTTAAAAGTATATCACATTTGCAAAGTATGATTACTACCTAGTTCTATTTTTCCCTGTATACTTCATCGCAGATCTACTTTTTTTGGTTTCTAGAGAGCTCTCCCTCTTTCCAAGGGTTTTTCCATGTCAGGAAAAAATGCAAAGCCGTTAAAATAATCATAAATAACTTCGTAGGACTCCAGCTTTGAATGAATCAAGAAAATCATGGTTAAAATCTCCTACAAGTCAAGATAGGTACCTGCCATTCTTTGTACATTTAATGGTAGGTTGTGCAGCAAAAAAAAAAATGTATGAGTTATAATACTACTGAATTTCTAAAAATTTTCCAAAAAATTGAGAACAAACCCCATACACAAAAAGATTGGGAGAAAAAAAAAAATGTTATTTGTGGTGAATGTCACAAATCTCCTTATTTGTTGACACACTGAAGTTTCCTGAATCTGATTAGAATCAAACATTTGCTTTTAAAGGAGTGTAATCGTGTAAACAGCAAACAAATAATGTTAGTTGTTCATTACCTTGAAGAAAACGACGATATATTTTGCTCCTTTTTGAGTGAAGTCTTGCAAGAAGCATTCAATTAGGTAGAATAAGTTTAGATACTGTACTTCCTCATTTAACAACATAAGAATTAAGGAATCCCCATCTATCACAAAGAATTCAGACTCAACGAAGTCTTTTAACAAACTGACATACCTGAAAAAAAAAAAAAAAAAAGGAATAGTGTGTACATAATGTTACTCCAAGAAAGTTGGGAAGATGGGACAGAAGAAGCTTGCTTTCTGAGAGTTTATAAAATAACTTGCTTAATAAATGTTTTTATTAATTAAATCAACTACACATTAAATATATGAATTAAATCAATAGAAAACCATCTTTCTTGGATCTAAGGTCAGAACCAAATAGCTTGCAATCCTTTCAGTTACTAGATATTTAAGCAATAGTCTCCTTTACAATTCTGAATACTTTTGTAGCATCTGAGGTTTCTATTACATGACCTCCTTCATCCGTTTCTGCGCTTATGTAGAAGTTGCAGTTTGTTCTGTAAGAAATATCGCCCAAGAGAGAACCACAAAAATGTTCCTGCCTTTAGCTTCCAGCTAAAAATAGCAAGTGAATTATCAACAACTATCACAACAGTGGCAACTACCTCCCTTCTCCAATAAATGTCTATGGCAAGAAAAATACCTTAACAGCAAGAGGAATCCAGTCATGACACATTCCTTCAATAGACCAAAGAATTAGAAGACTTCTTCATCCCCTTAGCATTTCACAAAACTATTTATGAAACTTCATACAATTTGCCTCAAACAATCTTTAAGCCAAACTTTAAACAAAACCTCTTCATTGTGACAATGGTAGGTACAAACAGTCAGTATCTCAGTAGTTTTGAATATGTCCTAGAACTGACTTTCTAGGTACCCGTGAAAGTCCATGGACATGAGGTTTTGTACAGGCCAGACCAAGGAGACTGAAGAACTTTCACAGGTCTAGATGAAGAGGCAAGCCCTTCCAGTGAAGGTTGTCTGTTTTCATGTTTGTCTATTACATACTACTAGGTAATATACAGTGTAATATGTAACATTACAGTACTAGTATGCATTATTGGAACATAAATACTCATATGGGTAACAACGTGCTCACTTTCTTCAAGTCTGTCAAAAGTTCCTGACACATCACCTTAGATCCATACCTGGGAAACCCAGCTTTCCTTTGTGACTGGGATCAACAGCTTCTGATTTACAGACCCAGTCAGATATCTGATGCATTAAGCATAAACAAAAACATCACTCTCATACATCAAAATTGTCTGTCTTTAATTAATACTAATCTCATTGGCACATCAGCTCCAGAAACAGCTAAGACGCTTCACTCTCAGTGTGGACTGTGCTACCGCTAGTCCTTCTCCGCATCAAGCAAGGAAAGGTTTCTGGAGGTGCAGAAGATCACGCATGAAAATAAATGTGCAAAAGGTACAGTAGATATATGTGAAAAGGAAAATTTTGTAGGAAAACTGTCTTAAATGTGATAACAGTAGTATCCTTAAAACAGGTGAGGAAACATGCTCAAAAAGCACAATGGAGAATTTGAAAAACAATAAATATCAACACTTAAAATCCTAGGTCAGCTCATAAAACATGCAGACAGTCCCTAATCTAACCTAAGAGGAAGCCTGCACAAAGGAGTCTTCCTTCACGTTCTCGGGGAAATACTGAATCCTAAATATGCTTATGTCTCCAGGTATTCCGCAAACCTAAGTGACAAGAATATAGCTGCACTAAAGAATAATACCCTTTGATGTGCACCTGGTTCATAGAAACTGTTTTTGTTACCTTTTATTCTGTTTCTTTCAGTGAACCCTGCTGTACTTACCGAGCTCTTGACAGGGACGACCAAACGTGTAGCTTCAAAATCTTCAGAAATTCAAGATGTTTTCTTATTTCTAAAAGAACCACACATATACTTATTGATAGAACCATAACCCACTGATTAGTTATAAAAGAGTCAAAAGGTAAGACACTGCAATAAAATACTTAGACACAAACATAAGATGACAGCAGCTCCTCACCAGGGCTTTGGGAATCCCACTCATCCTGAAGAAATCTGAAATCTTTGCCTGCAGTTTGTGATTCCTGCTGTGTCACTTCTTCAGTGGTCAGGATATTATAAACGTTATCATAATCTGGGTCTTCAACATCTTTTTCTCTGTCTTCCTTTTCTTTAAGCATCTGCATAACAGCTGCTTCTGCGTTGTCATTGGTCTCATCCTCCTCATCATGGTCACTTGTACTCCCACCCTCTTTGTTTTTCTTTCTTGAAATGAAGCCTATTTCCTCACTGTCGATACACTCGCTATCCATATCATCACTATCATCCTTACTTGTACTTCCATTTGTGTTATCACTAACAACATGCTTGAAATTATCTTCTGCAGAATCCATCACAGATCTTGATTCTGTATCCAAAAAAGAAAACTAAGTAATCAAGAGACAAATTTCAGGAAATACGGTATGCTCTGTGGCTTGAACCACTAAATTATCTACTACATATTCAGACTGGAATAAAACTTGAAGAAAAATCAGAAAGCATTTTGTGAGCATTCCCATAGTACGTTTTTGTTTTTAAATAAATATATTTTTTATAAATTATAAGGAAAACATCAGCTTTTGTCATTGCTAAAATTTACCAAAGACTATCAAGACCATTACATATTTGTTTTGTGCTTTGCATGAAAGGACCCTTGGCAGGTGGTTAATCATAATTTGCTATATTGGCTATCATTTTTCTGTGGTACACACAATGCCACCCAAGGTGTCTGGGGCCATGGTGCAGGCAGGAGCAACTGGCTGGCTCAGACACCCTACCCTTGCTCCTCTGCCTCATCCCTGGTGTTCCCCGTACGCTGTCAAACCATCTCGTCCAGCCCTATGCACAACTCCAACCGTAACCCTAATGCAAACGCCAACAACAGCTTGAGCACCTTGCCTCAACGCAGTCCCTGCTCCAGAACTAAACCCAACCCTAGTCCTAGCCCCAGTCCCATTCTCAGCCCCAAAACTAACCATGAGCCCAGACCCAGCCTTACCTCCTGCCCCAGCTGCAACCCTACACGCAGCCTCTAAGAGAGCCCGGCCGGGCTGGGACCTGCAGCAGAGCCCTGTTCGCCACTGCGCCTGCCAGCACACCTCTTTTAAGGTGCTGCCACCGCCCATCCCGTCTGCTTTCAGTTTCTGTTCCCCAAGTGTCAGTTTCTCCTTTCGTTTCTGAGGCGCTGGAAAACTGTGTCCCTGAACACAGCACTGCAAAGCAGAATTCATATCTCACTGCTTCAGCTTGCAGTGAAATTAGGCTTCTCAGATCCTAGCAGCTTCAGATAAGGGTGCAAGAGCTGATACTGTGTTACTTAAGAAAATTGTTTATAAGCGTTGCAAAGTACAGTGCAGAACATACTAATTCCTGTTCCTCACCCTTTAGTCACCACAGTCTACTCTTCTACCAGTAGGAAATTCCACATAAACAACTCCTTTAGCAGGAGCAGCACTAGATCCCTAACCCAACGTTGAAAATAGTGAAGCATTAATTCATGAGGGGACTTGGGTACCTAGGCGCTGCTGAAGAAAACATTTCCGAAATTGGAATGTGTGCATCAGATTGTCTGGGCAAGAGGCAAGAAGCCCAGGCTGCCTTTAGGTCAGATGCTTGCACAGAACACAGCACAGAAAACCTTTTGGGTTACACATGCATAAGTAGTCTCCTTATGGATTCAGGAAATTTTGGGACTGCCTCCCTGGAAGACAGCTGACACGTAACACTTGCCATAAAAACAGGTTAAAGGTCTTTTCTACACCCCACATTTCCTTTGAGACCTGTCCAAAAAAAAAAAAACCAGGAACTCAGGAGAAAAGTTTCTTTTACAATACAGTAGCACATCTCCAGAGCTCCAGCGTAATGTCATAATTATGCTGTTTAGCTTGGCAAAATAAGCCCCTGCTCCTTCTCCTGAGCACACTTCTTTCTTTTGTAGGTAAGGCCCTCATAAATAATTAGTAATATTTCCTTTCCCAAATTATATGGGAAATCATTTATCAACAGGTTTGAAACCCTCTGGATGATGCATTTTGGTTGAGAAGAGTGTATTTTAGATCTTCTGCTTCTCACCCTACCAAAACGCAGAACAGACATCAATTTCCTAGGAAGTTGGTGCCACCTCTCTGTAAATATGCTTAAGAAAGGGCAAAAACTCCACACAGACTGAGTGAAGAATAAAAAACAAACAATAAACCCAAAACCAAAAAGAAAAAAAAAGGCAAGCACTAGTGCAAACACCAAGACTAGCTCTACCCATGGAGAGCCCCATGCTAGGGCAGGTGGAAAGGCCCTGAAAGAACCGTGGCTTATAGAGAGCCCATGCTGGAGCAACTTCTATCCTGAAAGACTGCAGCCCATGAAGAGGATTCACACTGAAGAATGTGTAAAGTGTGAGGAGGAAGGAATGGCAGAGGAAGTGTCATTTTCTCTGTTATGTCCTGGCTGTAACAACTCCCACACGCTATACACCACTCAGGGGCTCAGGAGGGATAGAGGAGTCAGGAGTAAAAGAGTAAAGTTTGAAAAAAAGGACCTGAATTAAAAAAAAAAAAAAAAGGTGGAGTGGAAGGTGAGGGGTGTTGTTTCTCACTACCCAAATCTTAAATTGGCAATAAATTACATTACTTTTCCTCAAGTTGAGTCTGTTTTGTCTGTAATGGTAACTGGTAAGCAGACACCCTGTCTTTGTCTTGACCTAAAAGCTTTGCCATCCAATTTTCTCCCCTATCCTGTTGACAAGGGGGAGTAGGAGAGCAGCTGAGTGAGCAACTCACAGGTGGTCAAGATTAACTCAGTGTCTTCTAGATCTTTGTACCTAATGCATGAGGCAGAAACAAGGAGCAGAGAGAGATGCTTGAGATGAGGAACTGGAACAGCCATTCATTCAGGCCTGAATCAGAGTGCCTAAAGTCATCAAGTAGTTGGCAGTGACCATCTAGTATACAAAAACAGCTGCACGTAAAAAAAGGTTGATGTACCTTATAATGGGGAAATTCAAACTGTAACTGCTCAGCAATGGCAATTCACAACAGAGCACTGACGTGACCTGGCAATAGGCAGGCCTAACTCCAGTCAGGTTAAACAGCAGAAGCAGGAATGCCAGAGATACAACCCTATATGACAGAGTACAGATTCCCTTGCTGATTAGAAATGCCACGGTATTGCCTTGTAACAATCCAATTGTTACTGGCACAAGCATATATAAAGAATCTGCTTACGCCGCATCTTTGTAGACTCCCTGTAGAACCACTTACAGTACCAGGACTCTGTCCAATGCATTGCCTACTAAATCTCCTTATACTTAACCACAAACATTGTTAATTTGCCTCAAGGGGTACAATAAAAATTCCTTAACACTTCCTTGAAGCTGTCAGGAACCACCTATGTAAACTAAGCTCAGTTCTCTCCTTAAAATAAATGCATAAGCCCCAATACTGTGTAAGTCGTGCCTCAGCTGTTTTGGAATCTAGCTCTAGATTCACTACATGCAGTGGAAAGACTAGTGCACGTCTGAATAGAAATAATTCTTGTCCTGAAGACTATAATGAAAATACATTACAAGTATAAGTTAAACCTAACAAAAATATGGCAACTGCAATACACATTTCAGTTACAATACCAGTCTCAATAATACACTCACTGATATGACACGAGGTATCCTCTGTTACCAAGAGGGAATCCATGGGTTGAAACCAGCTCAAGCCCATTTTTCCTTTCTGAAATTTTTTCACTAGTTTAGTGTTTAATACTCTGTGTTGGGCTGAGCCACAGGTTCCCTCCCTTCCCCCAGAACTGATCTGGCTAACTCAGAGACACATTCACTCTCTTCTCATGAGGCAGAGGAGAAATATTTAAAGCACTCAACTCTTGATAGCTGTTTATCTGCAACAAAAGCTACCCTCACGAAAGTCCCCTATGCGTTGAGGGAAGTCAGATTCTTAGCAGCAGCTGTGGCCTGTCACACCTGCATTAGCCTGTGAGCTTCGTGGGCACATCTTGGCCATCTTCACTGAGCCTTCTTCCATTGGAGGGGGGTTAGGTTTAATTCAGTGAGTCACAATCCACGCTTAGGGGTTTAGTCAGTCACAATTTAATGAAATCATCACAGTCCTGATCCATATAAATAAATATAAGCTTAAAATTACTTTAATGGAGTAATTCAAGTATTTGACTAATACTAAACACTTAAGTGACTCGGTTTTTTTAGTCCAAAGTATATTTTACTATGCCCAAAGCCATCTATCCAGTAACTGCCACACAATCTTAATCCACACTGAACATGATTCAGATAAAAATAATTAAAAGGAATGTCTGATCTTTAATTTTAAGATTTCTATGATTTCTTGTGAAACTTGAGTTACTTTAAAATTCTGTGAAAAGAATGTATTTGCTTTCATGCTATAAATACATACTTTAAAATCCAATGAGAAGTAGAAGTGAAAGTTCTGGTATGTTGCCAATCATTTTGGATTCTTTTTATATTTAGCATTAGACTTTTTTCAGCTTTTCTGAGAAATTTTGACATGGTTGATTAAATGCCTGCACAACACAGTCCTCTTCAGCCTCAGAGTTCACTTAGAGAAACACTGGAAAATGAAAGTAAAAATTAAGCATACAAATGCTTTTACATAGGAGAAAAATTATTTTAGTGTTGAGACACTATGATTATGAACAAACTACAGTTTTAAATTAGAAACTACTCAGAGTTACCCAATGATTTTTATTAGTATGTTTTCTGTGTTTTCTCACTCAACTTTGTAAACAGTGAAACTGGTCATGTTTTTCCTGAAACTAATTATCATAGATGGCTTTTCAATATCCAATATTTCAGCCCCATTTCTTAGGATCAGCTAGATTTTGATATATTTCTATTCTGTTTATAGGAATAACAAATGGGTCTCTCCCCAGCCCTAGGAACCTTTATCTGCTCATAATGATTTGCCAATTCAAATGGGATTTTGGAAGTTGGTTTGTAGCACATTCTGCCTGGACAAATTACTCTGCTTTCTAGCAGAATACGTGAGGCACTAGAAGAGGATCGCAGTGGTTTTGCTCTGGAGGAGGGAGAGACCAAAGTGGTTGGAAGCAGAGTGTTTCAGTCTTGATTATCAAGTCTCTGAGCAAAGTATAAGAATATTTGTTGCTTTAACACCAATTGTGTGAAGCATGGTCTGAGGAAATAGCTTACCATACTCTTAAATTCTAGTATTCTGACTGATCCACTTAAATATTACCTGAATGTTACAGGCTCATGTAAAGCATTTTAAAGTTTCAAATTATTGAATATTATTGTTATATCACATTATTCAAAAAATTATACTTACCAAGAGGTTGTAACATAGATTGTAAACAGTTTTGTAATGTTACATCTCCACATGTAACACAAAGTATTCTGCACTACTTAATAGTCCACCAAGAACATGAACTTTATGCTACACATGGATGGGCATTTTTTATTCAAAGGAATTTGAGGTCCAAAATACCATCGTCGATAATACTCTATTTTGGTAGTGTTCTATGCTGTAGTACATAAAGGTGAGTTGGGAATAAAGTAACAAAAGATTTGAAGTTAGGAATTATACACCACGCAAAGAGTTTCATCATCTGTAACTTAGAAAAGCCTTGTCTTTTCTTTATTTTTTTCCCCCCATCACATCAAATGGGTCCTCAGTAACCCCTTCCCAATAGGGGTTAGTTTATCCCATGCTTCATACGAGGCACTAATTCCATGTTGACAGGAACTCCTCTTACATTAGCACAATCACATAGTTCTGAAGATTGGTTTAAACAATACTAGTTGGTGGACAATGGTCTCTTCTCCCAAGGGTATCACTGTGCTCCAGCCTCTTTGTTTTTCCTTTACCCAGTTAGCTCTTTTACAAAAGCTGTAGGAACCTAATACCTCTCCACATTATCAAAATTTGGCTGAAATTGCCTAATACACTCAAAGTCACTGGAGCAAGCTAGCAGCAGACACACAAAAAAGCCTCATACTTCTCATTTTCCTTAAGAAGTCACACATCTGGTCAATAAGCAGCCTTAAATAATTATTTTTATTCCATAATGAATAATTTTAGTTGTTCTCTATATGTACTGTGTGTATCCCAAAGCCTCCAGATTAAGATGAAATTTTAAATGACTATGCTTCCTAATAACATTCCACTCACAAAAATGCCTGATTAAAGTAGCAAAAAAAAGCTTGCACCAGCTGCATCAAGGCCAGATTCTCATGAACAAATCCAAGGAGCACACTGAAGATCCAGCACATGCTTCTAACATTGTGTTTCTCCAGGTTGTTGCTGATTAAACACATTAGTCAAATTCACACTGAATGCATCTATGGAGGTATATGAAGAAGAACACAATTTGTTCCTTATAGAAGGAGTCAATAGTTAACAGGAAATACTCTGAGTGGTAGAAAACAAACACAGTCCTTATGTTTGACAGTACAAATATTTTCCTAGCAAATCAAATCTGATCTATACTATGAAATTTAAGGGTGTGAAACACCTTTTTTTCTAGGTGTAAAATCTGCTGATCATCACTAAATTGCATGTGGCTGTAAAAGGAGAGACAAAAGACAGAATCTGACATTAAATAAAAACCTGTTCTTTGTAAAATACAATTCCCATGCAGCTGCTTTGAATTCCCTAAGTGTTTGTTAAGTACATTAACATCCTCAAAAAAGATAATAAAACACAATGTATAGTTTCATTTGAGTTTTCTAAAATGAAACCATCTTGAATAAAGAGGAACTCTTTGTCAGGGAGTATAGTGATAGGACCATGGGTAACGGCTTTAAACTAAAAAAGGGTAGATTTATATTAGATATTAGGAAGAAGTTCTTACTCAGAAAATGGTGAGTTACTGGAACAGGTTACCCAGAGAAGCTGTCGATGCCCCATCCCTGGAGGTGTTCAAGGCCTGGCTGGATGGGGCTTTGGGCAACCTGGTCTGGTGGGAGGTGTCCCTGCCCATGGTTGGAACCAGATGGTCTTTAAGGTCCCTTCCAACCCAAATCATTCTGTGGCCCCCATGTGTGTCCCTGTAAGCCTTTTAATTACATACAGTATTGACAGTTTATGCACAAAATAGACCATTATCATTTCCAGACAAGCAAGTAAAAGATGAATTAGCTATTTCTCCACTATTACAACTCATCTCAACACCAGTTCTGTGTCAGTGCATTCGTTACATGAGAAGTCTAATCAGACATGATTTAAAATGTAGACATATTTACAAATGCAATTCTTCTCTAATCCATACAACAAAAAGAACATCTTCAAACTAGTGTTATCTAGGCACTACGTGCCTTCAACAAATTTGAAGTTGAAGAACAATATCTAAAATCTTACAGACTTACTTTTTATTTAATAAAAAATCAACTATGTACTTCAGGTTTTTGCTTGTTTTTTTATGAAGTGATTGAGATCCTTTTACGCCCTGGTCAAACTTTCCTCACTGGTATCACTAGTCTCTGTTCTCACACACATGAAACTGATCTCAGATTTCACAAGCTTGCTATTTACTTCGTGGTGAATAGGTGTTTCTAGTCAAAGACTCAAGCCTTTTAGCAATTACTGAAGACAAATTTAGAAAATAGGGCTGCTTTTAGCCAGTATTATTTCACCTTTTTCTTTTCAAAAAGCTATGCTTTAAAAGCCCGTACCCACAATATGCAGGATAGAAAAAAATTAATTAGTTTTAAACATGCATTTTAAGTCCTACCAAAAGTCCGCCAAGATTTGGGCCAAGTTGTACCTGTGAAATAATACTGGTCCAGTTCAGTAAGGATTATTTGTGGCAGCCCACTGAAACCTGAGCAGTCTTCCTATACACTACATATGCATCAAATGTACAGACTAAGTGCACTGAGCATGCCTTACTTTTCTTTCAATCTCATTATCGTCACAAAAATAAAAAAAACCTGTCAAACGAATGCAAGCACAGGAACAACAGCAAATATTCATTAGTGCACTGGGCAGGGACACAATAAGTAAACAGGTTTTGATTACAGAAAGAATAACCATGATAAGAGAATGAGGGCACATCAAGCCTGATATTACACAGAATTACATTTTTCCCCAGACAAGCACACAAAAGGTCCTCCAAATCTTTCCGTAATCCATATGGCAGTCTTCTGGGGTTACACAGACTCTTTCCTTATAAAAATATTTACTTACCAATTTATGAAGGGGGAAAGTGAATATTCTTCTTTCATATCAGCCATTCCAGAAACAATCAATACGAACTGGCCAAAGTTCCCCTCTACCTTACTGTTGCACTCATTTAATGCTACAGCAAAGTCTTTTGGGACATCATCAAGAATTACCTACAGAAAAACATAATTTACATTTATGTTTCAGGAGTTTCTGAGCAACTAGAAGAAAATGTGAAATACCCTAATCAAATCAAGTACTATAATTGAAATTCACTAGAATACATACACAGCAATCAGTCTGAGGAGCAAGAACAGCATCATAGGTGGCCAGGCTAGCAACGCCAGACAGGCTGACATGACACATGGCAACACACCACAGGCCAGACAGTAACCTCACCAGTGGTCACTGGGCAAAGCAAAGGAGAAAAAAAAAAAAAGCCCAGTTCAAGATCAATACAGAAAAGCCAAGCAATAGCTTAGAAGCTAAGGATCAGCTAAGGATCTGACAAAGGACTAAGATCAGCTAGCTGCAAGACACGGAAGCTTAAATGGAGCCTCCTGTCTGTGGGAGGTGTGCAGGGGGTGGTGGTAGAGGAAAGGTCTAGATTCCAGGTGAGGCTGGTCAGGGCAATTAAAGCCTATCAGCGTACTCAGGTCCCTCACAGTATCTGAGGTTAGGCTGAACTGCCTTTCAAACAAATTTCAGTAACTCCTTATTAACTTCAAATCTATAATTTATCCCACTTTTATTTGCTTTCCTTTATCATAATGTTTAACATACTGTTAAAAATACAGCTAAAAACCTTTATCTTATCTTCGACTGGTAAAAATTCTGTTTAGATTTTGTAAAACTAGCTGGTATATATATTCTTCCAAACAAATGTGCCAAAATTAGCATCAGCTTTTTCAGCACATTTTCAAAAAAAAGTCTATGAGTCTGTTCAAACCTTAAAATGTTTTTAACATACAATAAAGAATTAGCTAAGTTTAGAACAAAAATTAGTCACTTAAATAGTTAGAGTAGAATAAAGGTAAAACAATATCTTATTTTAAAAGGCCAATATCCCTACATATGCCACTTAATGTCTACAAGTTTTATACGCACTTATATAAGCAATATTGTCTTTAGTAGTTTTAGGGAAGTTTTTAAGACTATTCTCTAAAATACATGCTGGTTTTCTCGGTTGTTTGTCTTCATTTTTTATGAATGTCTTGCTCTTGATCAGTAATCTCCTGGCAATGAACAGAAAATGATATTGATTCTTCTAGATCTATTGGCTGCCTTTGATAGTATTGATAGCATTGTTTTGTCAGACTGATAAAAAAAAAAAGAGCTACATTTGAGTGGTCTGATTCTCCACTCAAAAAATGAGTATCTGCACTGTCTCTTTCTCATGTTCTGCCATGTCATTCCTTTGCATTCAGCTGTTTATCCTCAACAGTCATGTCAAAATAAAAAATAAAAAAAATAAAAAACATGCTCAACCTCATTTTTAGCTATTCATTAAGGTAAAAGTATATTCAATATCTATTTAAAAAAGAGTTGTAGCTGGCTGAAGCACAACTGTACCAAAAACAGCTTGGTTAACTCGGTGTTCTTACAAAGAGTTTTGTTCTCATCCCCATTCTCCCTTATATTTTAAAATTTTCTTGTTCAGTCAATATTTTTTAACATACTTATCAGTTCCTAAGTTAAAGAAAGAGGTGATTGACATGGACTTACCCTTTAGAGTTGTCTGGCAGAGTTTATGCAATAAGTTTTTCTTTAAAAAATCGATTAGAACAATATTAGAAGGTTCACAATAGTACAAATGGGTAATAAGCCTAGCATATTCCATGGTGTTGCATGCTGTATCCAGATATCCCTGAAAGACTGAATATTTGGGTGAGATACTGAATGGATTTATCTTAATATATCTTACCACAGACTTCAGTTTTCGTTCATTTTCATAGAGTATGATTAGCATTATGCATGAAATCCATCAAATCACTAAATAGGGAACTGTCTCCATTCATACCAAGCATTATCACAAGATGGCTTTTAGCTTGAAATATGACACTATATTCAATAACAACTAAATATTTTTTTAGCAAGAATACACATAAAACGCCTATGAAGAGAAAATTATACTGATTGTCCAATATGCACTGAGATGTGTTTATTGAGTGGTGGTGTTCAGAACTTACTATCTGGTATGCAGAATTCCCAACCTCCAAAGGAAATATAGCATTAACCTTATCCTTATTTTGCAAATATGTAAACTAAAGCATGTAGAAAAGAAAAAGAAAGCGTTAATCACTAAATATTTAATCTCTTTTCATCATTCAGCATTTTTGATGTACATGCACAGTGAAGTACATAGAAAATTTGAGGCCTGAACAGCAGAGCTGGAAAGCTTATGGACAGTAAAAGCAGTAACAACCAGTACAGCTAGTTACTAAGTGCTAAACCTAAATGGCATAATATATTTGAAAACCCATTGACCCTGAAAATAATTTTGCATAGATATATATATTTGTGCCCAGATATGATGTTGTGGCCACAAGAGTTTAAATACAGAAATAATCTATTTGGTTACAGAAAAAATACAACAAAGATCTACCTCTGATAAGAAACTGCACAGAAAATAAAAAGTAGTTTTAACATCTCTAAGGCTTTTAGCTGTTTGAAGGACATAAATGAATGCTTCACTGCTGACAAAACCTTTGAGAGAAAAATAATTTAGATTATCAATCTCTAAAAATTCTAATCAGATCATTTGCTAGTAAATAGCTATTAGCTGTACAGTAATGATTTTGAGGTGTCTGGGGAAAAGAAAAATGAAGTGAAAGATTAGGAAGGGGTGTCTTTTTCCCCCATCTTCTCTTCCCCTTTTGGGCAAACATTATCTTGCAAATATAAAGAGAAATGAGAAATTAAACAGAAATAAAGGTGCAGCTATAAAAAGTTATATACTTTTGTTCTTCTGCAGTATAAAGTACTTTTTTTTCTTAGCACTACAGCTTTCTTTCTTCCATCCTTCTGAACAAGTAATAGAAGTTATTTCTCCTGATTAGAGATCCCTATGAGCACTCTAAGTAACTAATAGAAAGAAAACAGACATATTACACTTTTAAATATGCAGAACAGTGAAAGAAAAACGTTGTTTCATCATTTAATACATTAGAAGTGCTGCTTTTTCTCTGCTTACTGAAAACGGAATGCTTATTTTCAGCTTACCAAAAATAATATATAGATTTAACACATTCATTTAATAATTTAAAAATACATTTAGCTGAAAGATACAGAACCCATTGTCAAAATGAGGAATTAAACTATACCCCATACCTTGGCTTTTGCATCTGCCTTGTCACCATCATAAAAAAAAAAAAAAAAAAAGCATGAGCTTTAATACCAGTGATACTCAGTGGAAAATAACCTTTCAGATGGGGTACACTGAATTTTATAAGTTTTCTCATTTAGGGCAGTGGAATATTACAGAAAATCACATTTTCCAGTAGATCTAGTCCATGCTGTCCAGTCCATCCAGACATCTAAAAGAAGAATTCAGAAATACATTTTTTTTTCATTTCTTACACTAGCAAAATGTTCTTTTGGTAATATTCTACACTATGTCTTGAAATGAACTGTGTTGTCAGACAGGTCTTGGTTTTCCTACAGTACATAGAAACATACTGAATCACTGATACCATAATGTCATGAATGCAACTTGTGGACATTAGTACGTCCAGGAGAATAGGTAGGATTTGAGATAGCAATGAAGGGGAGAAAAATTTAGCACTGTTTGCACTCCAAGGTTATAGACAGAAAGAGAAAAGAGAGTAAGGTGGAAGAAGATAATAGAGGAGTGTTTAAGTGTGTCAAACTATACTTTCATAAAAGTTTCTGTATTAGGTGTATTGATATTGGCCATCATGGGCACCACGGTCATTGTGGGCTCCTGGTGAGCGCCCGACAGCTGAAACAGAGGCAAATCAGTCAGGGCCTAGACTGTATCTTAAGCTGGCTGTACTGAGTAGGCACGTAGGACCATACTCATCTGTTAGAGGAAATAAGTTTTAAAAAGTATGCTTCCTTTTTTCATTTCAAAGTGTTTCAAACAATGAAGTTTTGCCCCTTTCACTAGCTGAAGATCTGTAAAGAACTAGGATTGGAGTTCTGAAGTGTAAATGGGAGTTTACACACTGTTATTGGAGCAACAGGTGTTTACATGCAGTTACTGTAAAGTATAAAAAATTTTTAAAAGACTTATTCTTTTCACATTTATGGCAGGACACAGTCCTTTGTTCCTTCCCCTCCCTTTTAATGCCCTTTCTTCAGGTGACCACACCTAAAGTAAAGGTTTAAAATTATATTTTTGTGTGTGCGTGTGATTTACAGATCCATCCATGCCCTTTTTTTCTTTTTTCTTTTTTTTTTTTTTTTGATTTCCATACAGTTCTACATTTCATCCTTATTCTGTGTCACACAGGAAAAAATTCAGCTTCAACACTACACAGCGAAAATGATGAACCCAACTCGTAACCCATTTTTTCCCTAATTTATGGGGCAATAAAAACCACCATCCTTCTCCAAATCACTGTGGTCTGTCGGTTATCCCAGATTCTGTTCATCCTATATATTTAAGCCAAACCCAAATTGTGCTGCATTACCATTCATTAGTGATGAAACTATAGGTAAATTTAATAAACACCGGCCTCAAGCATGCATTGTTTTCAGACAGCTCTTATTTGGCTATTAAAATGTCTATTTATGCTGTAGGGAATGGTGTGAAGGGGAAGAAGTAGTCCTAGACAGTCAACACCACAGAACACTGGCTCTTACAATCCTGAGAGGATGAGAAGTGAAAAGTTCAGTTTGAGCGTTATTTACACAGGTTGCAGAGCTTAATGTTTTTATACAGCCTACCTGAGCCAAACAGGGAACATCCAGAAACCTCCCTTTACGTTTTCTGAATGTTTACATGCTGGACTAGGATTTTGTGCAGGTGACCACGCAATTATAGATAAGAAAACATGTTGATTTATAATTGTGTGCAGTATGCACATATACATACATATGAATTTCAAATGTTCAGTATAAATGTTGATTATGTATTTCCATACCTGGCTCTAGTTCGGAGCATCCAAGTAAATCGAGTTCTCTAAAAAGAGAATGGATTTACATGGTAGGTTGATTCCTAAAGCCAATGTCCTAGTTGTTGTAACCGCCTTCTAAAAGAAGGAAAAAAAGTGAAAATTCATGTTTTTAATCATAAATTTCTATTTTGAAAACCAAAATTTCTGAAGCACAAAATTTACAAAATCAAACGTCTCTTTTCCTGAATTATTTAAGGTACAGGTGAAGCACAGAACAAATGCTTTACCACTAAAACAAAAGACTTGTAGTAGAGATCAGATATTCCAGAATCAAAGTGTTTGTTCTGTTTAAACATTGAACTTCATAGACAAATTGC
Organism: Anser cygnoides; assembly: GCF_040182565.1. Classification (NCBI taxonomy): domain Eukaryota; kingdom Metazoa; phylum Chordata; class Aves; order Anseriformes; family Anatidae; genus Anser; species Anser cygnoides. The sequence continues at coordinate 53,072,468 of NC_089876.1, forward strand.
TAAAAATCTACCTGTCTCTTAATTACACTTTGGTGTGACAGTTACATTGTGGGTTTCAGGTTTCATATTTTGAGCAATTGAACAAAGGATTCTACAGGTACTCTTGGAGATTTAGCCTGGTCAGTGCCTATGCTTCATTGTTGCATTATGTAAGTAAAGCTAAAAATATTATCACTGGAAAAAAAAAAAAGCTTAAAAAACATAATGGTTAGTACTGCAAACATAGGAAGAACAGTAGTCCAAAGGTTTTACTACTCTTCCTCAAATAAAAGTTCTTATTGTGAAGAGTAATTCAGGAAAAAAGTCACAGGACAATCAAGTATGTAAATGTATTTTACATGCAAATGTCTATCAGGTGGAAAAAGGGTTATGGAATGGAGTAGAGATGAAAATATAGCAGAATATGTAGCCATTCTGGAATGTTATTGATTTGTCAAATTATGCAGATATGCCATTAACATATGAATTTATATCAGCATACTTCTGTATTTACACATTTAATGTATTTAATGTTATTTTTAGAAGGAACTGTGCACATCCCTAGATCTATCTAAGGGGAACAGGCATTTCACAACAGTCAGGTGAGTTGTAAGGTCAAAGGCTATTCGGAAGCAAGCCAGCAGTTCTGAGATAACAGCAGAGAGAGCATGTGAGTTGACTGAGAGACTACTGTAATACTGGAAAAAAAAAACCAAACTGAAGCACCATACAAATAAGTATTCTAATCTTCATCTGTTCTTTGTACTGCTTTTCCAATAGTGCAGTCAGCTTTATCAGCTATCTTGGCAGAATAAACATTTGTACATATTTTATTTGAGGACAACAAAACAGTCATTCTAGCTTTGAGTGACAGAGTTGGCAGTGTCATTTTTCCAGCATTAGTAAAAGATTTTTTAATAAAAGAGGCATATTTGTTCCATGTTAGTAAAGGTTACCAGAATACCTTCCCCCTCAGTAATAGTCTCTTTTGGCAGCTAATAAACCCTGCCAATCAGCAGTTAGGAAAAAGAGGATGTGAGACAACTAATAGAAGTTGTTTCCACATGCACAAAATCTTTGAAAAGTAAGACCGGTATAAATCCTTTTCTGAACAGCATCTCCACCAACTGTCTTCCTTTGTGATCTATATGAACATGCTGATACCCGATTCCTTTCCACACAACTGTTGTGAGTTTTTTTGTTACACTGACTTTGTTTGATCAATCAACTTCTACAAAGTCTAAGATAAATAATAATAAAAACAAATGATTTATTGTAATATTCTCCATTGTGGCAATGTCAAATAAAATGCCTGTGTTTTGAGAGAATCCAGGCTCCCAGTCACACATTTCAATCCCAGAATTCTCAGATTAAACATTTTAGTGGAGCTCTGTATCACAGAATTTAGCCATAAGTATTTCAGTTAATTTTAGAACTTACTTCACTGGAGCAAGAACATAATTTTCACAGTGAGCATTACCATAACAGCTTTCTGGTAACATCTTTTTAAGAAAACAAAAATAAAAAATGATGAAGAAATATGGTCTGTCATCCTTATTCACATTATGTGGTACCTTTGCTCCAGCAAAACTAATCAGCATGAATATGGGCTTGATTTTAGGAATTACTTAATCTGTAGAAGGAGAACATATTAATCCTTGGATGAAGGTCAGGTTCTACAGAACCTGATAAAGGATTTGGTTGTGGTATAAGGAATGTCTATGTATTAATTTGTACTTATTTTGTTGTGTTTTTGAAAATGCTGTGACTATGAGCCAAAAATGAAAACAGATCAAGAAATGTTATTAGGTATTACACACATAAATCTTCTTTTATGTTAATTATAATATGTAGCTCTTTTAAATAAAGATAAATAGATCATCTTTGGTAGAGACCTCGTCTGTAGGTGATACCCGGTGGGTCCCCAGATCATTAGCCAATAACGTAAATTAGCAATACACAAAATAGTCAATGTTACAGAAAGCATAGAATGTGTCACAGCAGGGGCTACATCTTGCTTTCTCTGCTTCCTCGTCCTTGCTCCAACTTCCCACAGAATGTTAAGTCAAATGCAAGATCTTGCTCTTCTTCCACATGACATTTTCAAGTTCACTAATAAAATATCAAAATTATCTTTTAATAGCCTTAAGTAAGGCAGACAATCTTCTGACAATTTTTCAAATCATTTTCATATTTTCTTGCATACATTTTTTGATTAATGGATTATTTTTAAAACAGCTAAATTCCTCAGGATTTAGTTCCTTAAAAATGCGTGGAAAATGTGAACATGAAAAATTCACTTACAAAACATTTGCTCCAGCAAACAGTAGAAATAAAAGCAATGTGTACTTACATGGGCTCTTGGCCAGTTTTGACTGACTTTTGCCATAGTGTCATATAATATTTTTTTTTTTGAGGTGATAAAGCAAGCTTTGAAGGGAAGCCATATTTTTCAATTATTCCAAAGGAAACAACAATAACAACAGAACAGAAGTCACAGAATGGCCAAGGTTGGAAGGCATCGCTGAAGATCATCTGATCCAACCCCCCTGCCGAGCAGGATCACCTAGAGCATGTTGCGCAGGAAGGCATCCAAGTGGGTTTAGAATATCTCCAGAGAAGGAGACTCCACAGCCTCTCTGGGCAACCTGTCCCAGTGCTCTGTCACCCTCACAGTAAAGAACTGACCACTCATATTCAGCCAGAACCTCATGTGCTTCAGTTTGTGCCCATTGCCTCTCATCCTGTCACTGAACACAACTGAAAAGAGACCGGCTCCATCCTCTTAACACCCTCCCCTCAGATTAATGAGGTCTCCCCTCAGTCTTCTCTTTTCCAGGCTAAACAGGCCCAGCTCTCCCAGCTGGTCCTTGTACAACAGGTGCTCCAGTCCTCTAATCATCTTAGTAGCCCTCCTCTGAACTTGCTCTAGTAGTTCTGTGAAATGGTTTACTGCTGTGATTTTTTCCTTCTTATGCCAGCCATAAGAATTTTTTTCCACTCTGATATTTATTCATTTGGTTTTGATGCCTGCATTTCAGCATGCATTTTAATATAGTGAAGACTGAAAATTTCTAATTTATAGTATCCACTAAAATATTCCAAATTTGAACTGTGCTCCGAAGTGATACAGGAATGCTTATCATCAAGAATCTTAATTATTTGTTTACATAACAGTCCTGCATCTGATGATCTAAACAGAACCTAAACAAGATTAAAAACATATTTTCTAATCTTTTTTTTTTTTCCTTTTTACTTTTACTATTGAACTTACATGGTTCACAGCTAATGCAGCACATGGATGGATGGATGATAAAATCACCAAGGAATATACGTATCTTTCTAAATCATTGTATCTCTCTTCATAATGCACTGTAAACACATTTAGGGTTTTTAATCAGATTATTATAAAAAAAGCCATGATTTGAATATAGGTATGCTGAAAGCTATTATCGCTTTCTCAGTGATGCCTAGAAAGTACATCTTGAGTTCTGTTCTGACCTGGATCACTGAGCAATGCAAGGTTAAATATAGGCAGTCAAAAGAAAAGGATTATCTTCAGTGTGGATCATGTCTATGATCCCCACATTGTATGCTACAGCCCTACAGTCTTGTGCTGATACAAATACAGTACAAGTATAGTTATACTGGCAGCTGCTGAGGCAAAACTGAGCAGGAGAAGGAGGGAAGGTTTCAAATTATCTTCTCCACTGTACACAATGTATTTTGCATCAATGTATGAGTTAGTGTGACAGGTGAGCTGACAGTTCTTTGCAGTTGCTGGGAATACTTCCTTTTCATAATGGCAATCCATCAGCTCTTCCCTTTCACTCCTTTGCCACCCATCACTCACTCTCAACCACACAGCCTCATCACTTTCCTGGTTTTGTTTCTGTCATTCATTTTACCCTTCAGTGAGTTTATTGTGCTCACTAAATTGACAGAAAACTATTCAATCCTTTCTTGGATTAGTTCTCTTCTGCATCGTTTTCATAAATTCTCTTGCTGTGGCACAAGACAAGTACCAGAGTCAGTGTGAGACATGGTAGGGTTACGTATCTAGGACAGGAGAGAGACAAGAGAGTGAACAAGGGAAGGAGTAAAACTAGGATTGCCTTTTTTTTTTTTGCCTCAGCAAACTTTTGCATTGGGTTAGCTTTGTGGCACTGTTGATAAGTCTCCATATTTGCAAAGGTTCCCATTTATGTCAGTGGTAGTTGTAGGTAGTAAGGATGCAGACACACCATCCAATTCTAAATACAGAATTAAGTGCCTAAACTTAGATGACTATATTTTAAAACTTTTAACTGTATTTTAAAAGAGAGACTAATCTTTGAATTAAAATTATTTTAATTTCCCCTGCTTACCCAACTTGACACTGTTTTATTTACTGTCTTGGTAGTTTTCTGTTTTCTTCTTCCTTTCTTGGAAGTTGTCAACGAACTGGAGCTTTCTTGTTTGCTTTCAGCATGTTGCCAGTATTTCTTTACTTCTTGTAACCATCTAAACAAAAAAATAATGCAATGCATTGTATTACTTCTCTAGCAAAGGTAATACAGCTATGCAAACATGGCAAACTTCTCAAAACAGCAATAGGAAGCTCCTCAGAATTACAGCAGAATCCACTGGTAAAAAGGTACAATTTTGTTACTAAGCAACACATTTTTCATCAATTTGTCTAACAGCCATTGGGTGGCAGACCATGAACAGGATGTAAATGACCTGCTGCGGGCCTAAGAGGTTTCCTCATTTATGCCATTTGTGCCTGTGACCAGCAGGAGATTACATAGGTCCATCAACCCCTTGATACAACAGTCTCTGAGCAGTGTTTTTAGATAAAGACCATAGATACAATCCCTCATCTTTTTTAATACAATCACAATACAAACTTGTTTTATTTTATACATTTTCTCCCTGGGAATTGACATGATAGGCATATTCTGACAGATTGTTTTTTCTGGAAAAAGTAAGTGAAAACTACAAATAAGACAAAATTATCAAGGTGGTATGGTAGGGCCTTAAAAATGCACTCACACAATACACTGAGATCAAACAAATTAAGGTAACAAACTCATGACAATAGAAATACCAATTTCTAAGGAAAGACTTACTGAGCACTTGGCAAGGGCCGCACTTGGTCTGTTATCGAGAGAGCTGATAAAACTGGCTAGCAGTCAGAACTCAGCATCTTTAAGCTACTGCCTGCCAGAACCTTCAAATCTTATGCCTTTGTCTTTCATTTCAGGCCTGCCCCAGAAAAACATGCAAGGGCTGTTTCAGAAAAATCACGGGGAAACAATATTCAGAGAAACCTACATGCAGGAAAATGGATCGGGTGGAGGAAGTGGGGCTTTTTAGAAAAAGTTAAACTCATTTTTACCTTTGACGTTATTTTGGTTGAAGACACTTTAAAGTTCCAGCATTAGTCAAGGAAAAATTAAAATTTTACCTCATCACATACAAAATATTAATTTTTTTGGTCCGTATCTAGTGGTAAGGTGAAATCATCAAGATTTCAAAGTACTGAGGCACTGTCAGTAGCATCTAAAATACTTTTTCAGACCATTAATGTGAAATGTCATACTTAAAATTTAAAATATTATTTTATTTCATTTTTTGTATCGAGCATTTTAAGATTATTAATACTTCTAAAATAAGGCAAATAACAAGTAGTGGTCTGCATCTCAAAAGTTTCAAGATCTTAATGTAGCACAGATAGTTATTCAAAAGTTTCAAATATGCTAACAAAAATTAAACCAAACTCCTAAGTCATTTATTCTCAGTTCTCATCTTCCTTAAGATTTATGTTTCCTCTATGGTGTCAGACTCAACAACAAAAGGTGGGAAAAGGGAAGGAGAGGGGGGGCTCTCGTTGTGAAGACGTCTGTCCTCCCAGAAACTGCTACACATATCGAGGCCCTGCTTTGACATGGCCAAACATCACTCATTGATGGGAAGCAGAGAATACTTGTTTTTTTTTCCCCCTCTCTTTGCTTTCATGCAGCCTGTGCTTGTTTTTTTTTCTTCTTCCTCCCCCCCCCACCTTCCTCTTTTACCTTTAATAAAATTATCCTTACCTCAATCCATGAGACTTTTTCTTTCCATCATGCTTTCTTCAGAATTATTCCTGAAATAAGCAATACATTTATTGTTTTGGACAAAGCATGAATGATAAATATACCATTTATTATGATAATTATGCCCTCTCTAACAATAAGGAAATACTTAGAATAAAACCTCTGTGATAAACTTCCAAAAAAAAAAGTTTTGATGAAAGTAACTTCCTCGAGCCACAGGTAAGTGTGATAAACACAAAAACTTCTTACCTCTGAAATCTTTTTTGTCAAACTCATTGACTCTTGATGTTTGCTGTATTTGCTCTCTCCAAGAAAACGTATTTGAAAAAAATATGTTTCTTTCAAAATTACATACTCACTCTTACGCTGGTACAAATGCCCAGAAAACTGAAGAGCATCAAAGCTGGCTATAAAGGAAACCCTCTGGGCTTCACTGTTTGCTGGAATATTACAATATCATCCCTTCAACTTGCAGAAAAAGGATAACAGTTCCTGGTAAAATATGTTTAGATGCCTGCAAAAGAGAGGTTTTTTCTTTTCTTTTCTTTTCCAGGAATTATCACTGTTTAGAAAAAGGAAAAGGCTTATTAAGCCTGCTTAAATGGAGAAAATGTTGAACAGTTTTACTTAAAAACCTTGAACCTCCCTTCTTCCAGTCTATCACTGTCACAGTGGCAAGACTGTACCCAACAATGTTTAGTCATTGGCTCTGAGCTGTAATGCCTGAAGAGAGGTGCACTTACTATACGTACAACGTCAACATTCTGCCAAAATTCTAAGTCTTGCTTTTGATAAAACTAGTGGATCCAATCAGGGGCCCCAAACTCACAAAACTGACTCCAAAATGAGGAAATACAAGGATGAATAGTACCACCACACAAGTTTTCATTGCCACTGAGAAGGCCCTGCTTTCCCCCAAGATCTGAGGACTCCTTTATGTCATTCTAAGAGTATCTCTTTTCAAAAATAATTTCTTCACTATATGATTTATCTCTAGAAGTAAATGTTTAATTTAAAACAATAAGTTCCTATTTGAATGACTTGGACACTTTAAGCATAAAACTGATGTATTTGTAAATCAGAAGCATGCAGAACACTTCATCCTAGAAGAAAAAATACATAGTTTTTGTTTTAAGGCATTAAATGATTGCTATGGAACACTATATCACTCCCAAATTGTAAACATGGGATACTGCGTTTTCTACTGCCATTACTTTGTGTTTACTTTGTCTGAACTTTTGTGTTTCACATCACAAGAGAGAAAGGAGAAATTCTGTTATATTTGTACGTGATATAGCCTATCATAAAACAAAAAGTAAGTTGACATTGCTTGTCTATGTGCCATTCACCATGTCTGGAATATTTCTGCCACCACCTTCTTCAGCACCTGTCTGTTGGCCAATCAGAAAAAAGTAAAGGGCCTGAAGTCCCTCCAACTCCATGGAAACTCTTTCCAAAAATACTCCCAAGCTAAGTGTCTCCCTAATAGAAGCTACTGATTGACAAATCCCTCAGCAGTTCATTCTAAACAGCCAGCTGTATTGTAATTTATTTATTTTTTTTAATATAAATTTAGTCCTACTGAGGTTAACAGCGGAAGTAATCAGCTGTTCCCTGTTCCTCCTTCAGCATTCATTCCTCTTTCCACAAGTATGGATGTCACATTCTTGCACATTTGTCTTTGTTTAGCACTATGACTGCTGGCAGCAATACACAGCTGTCTACCCTTATCTTGCATCAGACATGTTTTTAGGTGGCAGGCTCAGCCTTCCTACGAATCCATTTAGCATAATCAAAAAACAGTTTGCAATAGCTGCTAAAAAGGTAAGGTAATGTAAAGCTGTATTATGATAAGAGGAAAAAGAAAAGTAAATATTTATTTTCCTAGAGATCAGCATTTCACAGTTTGTTGAAAGAGGCACATTCCTCTTTCAGAGTTAATCCCCTTGTAAAGAAACAGGCTTTAATCTGCTATTGAACTTCAGCAGTGTCTGTGGCTGCTCAGATCAAACACATTTCACATGCTAAGAAGGAATTTGAGCACATGACTGTCTGTAAATATACGCATGTAAAATACGCATAACAGGCTTACAGCTAAAATTAATTTAATGGGGATCATTTTCCTAATGAAGAGGAAAGCCTAACTGAACTGCACTGACAGATGCTTAGTACATATAACAGAAAAAGATGCCTCATGATGCAATAAAGCACTCATTTTTCTCACTATGCAGCCATAAGAATTTTATAACATGCATAACTTCAAAAAGACTTTATTAAATAATTCAGATTTGTTTGAAATATTTTTCACAGGGGTATATAGGTAATGGCTAATGAGAGTGGCACTGAAACACATGAAGTTAAACTGGAGTTCAACACTACACAGGGCATAGAGGGTTGGATAACTTTTCAGATAATTGTACAGAGTATGATAAAAAGTGTAATTAATTTACTAAATAAAAGAAATGGAAAAGCCAGATGAATGTGACCGATATTCACAGAACACTGGATAATAACCAACTTAGAGAAGAGTAATAGTTGAACTATTTAAATTAAATTACACAGAGCTTAAACATTTTTTAAAAAGCATTCTTTATCATATAATCTGAAATCTTTACATACGAGACTATCCAATCTCGATTACACTACCATGTGCTATACTGCCAGAATTTATCCTTGTCTTCTCTACTCTTGTAAGAGTTCATCAGTCTTGTCCTCTAATACTTTCACTTCTTTCTCGCATGTTTCTTAATTCAATAAATTGAATTTTATTTAATTGAATAATATTCAATTGAATATTTATATCTATATTCAATTGATTTTTTATTTTTTATTTATTTAATTTTTTTTTTTTTTGCTTTAACACCAGCTGTATAAGGGGCTTGCTTAAATTCTCATTTCCAATTGCTAAAACCTGGAATGGCCTTTCTACTTAACCATTGAAAACTGTTGTAACTTAGTACAGTAAATCATCTAAACCCATTAACAGGTTTGACACCTTTTTCCAAACCAGGTTTACTGAATTACCCAGTTTGTTGTCACCTCATTTCTTTTCCATCACTATTCTGTAGCATGCCTTAAATATTTTAATGGAATTAGGCAGTGAAAAGCCATTATAAGTGAGAAGGCCTTCTGTACAGATGTGAGCCTAGTCTATACGGATTTTTAAGGACTATTAAAAATTATCCGTACCTGTAAATCAGATCATCTGTGCAAGTTCTCAGTGCCAGGGAAGCATCTCCATGAGAAATTGTGCAGGTGGGCCCCTGGACAAACTGTCCACATACAACTCCCCGCTGCTGGCACCAGCGCAGCTGAGCTTGCTCTGAGTGGGGAGGGAAGGAGGGAAAGGGCCTGGATTTCCAGGAACTGGCAAAATCCTGGGCATCAAGACAACAAGATCGTTCCATTTAAAAGGCTTATTTGGGCTATTTAGACGTTACATTTTCACTATCAAAGCCATGTTCAGTAACTGCTAGAAGTAAAATGGAACTTCTGTCTTTTTGTCCCCTCTTCCCTCACGTCCCCTCATGAGTTGACATGCACAAACGTGTGGTGATTTCTTAATAGTACTTGAATGATTTTAAGTGAGTTGCATTAAAATAGTTCTATCAAAACACATAATGGTATTCCACCTGGATAAAGACAATTCTACAACAGCAAGGGTCTGCTTAGCCCTCACTTCACCTGCTTTTACTGAAAGCCAGCCAGGGAAGCTCACACACAGGAAGCCTGTACAGTGCTTCAGGTATCCCTTGGCTGTTCCCGAGCTGTGCTGGCAGACACAGACAGGCACTGCCAAGCTGAGAAAGCCAAAGGTAAGCACAGAAAGCGCACAGCTGCCTGGGCCACGACACCCACCTGGCCACCACAACTAGAGCACCTGCAGCACCTTCCCCCTCACCCTGAGGGCTCACCACAATATGTCTCCTGAGGCAACCACTGTCACAGGGAGCTCCTGCACCACCAGCCATGGGTGCCCTCCTCACTTCTCCCAGCACTAACAACCATGAGGTGAGTAGCCTTCACCCACAACCCTCACCACCCTTCTCCTTCAGGGGCATGTCCCTTTAGGCCCTGGGGGCTGGGTGGGCGTTGCCTGAGGCACAGCTGCTGCCTGTGGGGCACACCTGGGCGGTGGTGGGCAGCACCTGCCAGACCAGGCCTGTGTTTGTAACCCAGCCAGGGACATCTCCACCCCAGGCACAGGGCCTTCCCAGGTATTGCTGGCAAGGACAGACATTGCGGCTTTGCTCTACCTTTCTACACCTAAGTGCTAAATCCTCTGAGGCTGTGGTGTGTTGGCAGCCTCTGATGCAAAAGCATATTAATCACAATTTCTTACAAAATCCTTTGAGGTTTTAAGGAACGATGAAGATGCTCTTCAATAGTGTGGTAATTTGTTCATGAGTTCAGTTTTTACTTGTTTGGCTAGTGGTAGATTGAAAGATAATGCATCCTGAGAGAGAATAATGCTACAAGTCTTCTAGTAGTGCAGAGATACAGTGAGCTGAGGGACACGTTTCTCAGTCTAGGGGTACATTGCCTCACTAAAACCTTTCTTATGGTAGAACTTGGATAGAGAAACCTTTATCTCTTCCCTAGTTTAAAAAACAATATTAGTTCTTTGTGACTTGCTTACTAGTATTCCTTTCTATTTTATGATTTCCCTTCCTGCTCATAACTGTGGTAATTCTGGCAAACTGATGCTTTTAAGCTTACTGAACTGTTGTTACTGTAAACTGTTAATCACTTATTTTGTTGATAAATTATCCTGTAAAAGAAGGATGTGAGTTATTATTGCTGTTCTTTTTAACAGTTTAATTTTAACAATTGTTGTATTTGTTGTAGATCAACATCCTGTACCACTGCAAGCAAAACTGCATGTGCTTTTCAATTGCACTACTATATATTTTTGTTCTAGGAAACTCCTCAGAAAAACTCTTCCAAAAACATGGAAAAATGGTGTTTGCGTGCCTTCGCACTGTTTGACTATTTCTGTTTGACACCTTCGCATATCTACAACAGGTAGGTATTTCTGGTGTGCTCTATAAAAAACACAGGTTAGTTCTAGCTATGCAACAAATTCATTCACAAATACGTTTATAAGGAAAACTGAATATGTTTGCATTACTGTGCATACTGAGGGAAAAATAAATACACAAAGCTATATATGGCATCAAACGATAGCAAGGCAGTGACCCAGTATGCTTAAGCACAGGCAATCCAATATATATTGTTTTTAGCTTTCAGAGATGGTATGATTCAAATAGAATTAAAGAAGAAAAGTCTGTTGGAGACTCAAAATCACTAGATGATTCTGTGGCAACTGGTGAAAGACTTCTTATCTTCAAAGGCCTTGGAGAGGAGATTGCTTATTTACTTGTATTTTATCCTGTCGCTATTTAGAGTAAGATACAAAATATTCTTGGAACCATAACAGAATTTTTTTGCTCTCCCAAATAAGTGCATGAATACTAGTCTAAAGAGCTGTGCTTGTTGTTATATTTTCTTTTTAGCCCAATTAAAAATATTTTGCAGTGTAATAATTTCATTAGATGGAATGGAAAGCTTGTATACCCAGAGTAGCTTTATAGTTTGTGATGTGAGGCTTTGAATGACTTGGTCTGACTAGCATTAGAAAATATTAATAAAGCTTCAGGAAACTGGTCTAGTTCTGCTCCACCAAACTAATAGTGAAAAATGTCTTTCTGAAGCTCAGTTCATCAGCTGAATGTGCCACAATACTGCAATAGGAATGGAGTGAGCATATAATGGATAATATCCTTCATTCTGTTTGTATGTTGTTATTAATTTTTACATTTAAAATGAAAATGTTAAACTATATCATTGCAACTTATTGCACATGTTTATCTTTCAAAATGTGTAATTTTTCCAAAGTTTTAGTTCCACTGACATTTGCTGATAGTATTTTACCACTGTCTATCACTTTTGTAAAGGAGCACACATTGCATTTGCAATAAAAGTGCAAGGTCTTGATCAAAAATTAAGTTTCCAACAGATTCAGCATAGGTCAAAGGATATTAGCATTCCCTAAATCTTAGTAGAATGACATTGGGAAAATGTGTTCTTGGCTTAGTACAGCTGTATGAAACCTTACCCTAAATGGTTCGCAAGTTATAACCACTATTTCATTAATACTTGAAGGCATTAGAAATAAAATGATCACAGATCTTTCACTTTCTGGGCAAGTGTTAATATCATTATGCTGTACAGAAAATAATAGGCAAACCTGTTTATACAAATCACCAGTCCAATTGTATTTGTAAAAGCTCAATTCCTTTAAAAATTATTTCTGCAAGTGTCTCCGGGCAGATATATTTTCTTCCCAGAAGTGACAATTTAAACAAACAATTCCAAGAACCAAGATTTTATCTGCCCCCTCCCTGTAGAAAATACTGAAGATAGCCCAAGGCAGTTTGTTGCTGTTTATATGCTGGCTATTTTTGACTCCCATGCCAAGGTGCCTAACCGTTATGCATTTAGTGGAGAAGCTAAGTACCAGACACAGGGCCTGGATTCAACTCTGCAGGGCGAGTGCTTAAAAATTAGGCATACAATGGTTAACTGCTAGATGACCAGCTCCTTTTTGTGTACAGTTTTTAGCCTGAAATTTTTAGAATGAAGATTCTGCTCTTACTTCACACACTGAAATTACTGTAAAATGACCTGTAATAAAATCCTTTTCATTAATTTCATGTTAACATGGTAAAGATCCCATGACATAAGAATGGGGGTCCATATACATTGTGAAGAAAGTATTCCTAATCCAACAGTGAATCTGTTAAAGTTCTGGTTAGAGGACAGGAACTGCCTATGTGAAGATACAACAAAAGATAGTACGCTAACCACTGAAATAAAATGTGTGATAACTTTTTACACTTAAAGATGGTCTGGGACCAATAAGGATCTATGGGTCTCTTGTGCATTTCCATCACAACAGTGGATCTACTGCAGGGCAATACTGAGCTAAAAACAAGTTCCAGCCCATGGGAGGAATTTTGGTCAAAGAGTGGACTTTGGCAGAAGGGACAGAGATCTATACCATCCCCAGCCCCATTTATTTGGGGCTTTTGGCTCTATTTGACTTCTGATAGACTGCAATCTGGCAGAAACAATCCTACCCAACTATTGATTTTATTTTTGGACATTTTGTGATAAAGTCCACAGATTAAATGAGCAATCTTCACATTTACTTCTTTGTTTGACTGAGTATTAAAGGAAATGATGTGCCTAAAAATGCACAACTGTACTTTTGGACAGAACATTTTTCCTCCCTGAAGCACAGCTTACAGGAGTCCTTAATGAGGTGACGGTACTTCTTTGGCAAGGACCATAAGGGAGAGTTGACTGTGACTACTCATTACACATTAAAGGGCTATAGAAACCAGCAGTGCATTTTGATTATTTCGGTGTTAATATGCGGGGTCTTTTTAAGGCATATGTATTTTACGGCGACTTTTTGTGTCACTTCTGAGGGAGGTGATTATTTTCTGACGATAGGATTAGCCCATCCAAAAAGTTAAAATTTAATGGGTAAAATTTATAATGTAGTGTATGATTACAGATTAATAATTATCTATTATTACAAAAAGATTTACCAATTCTGCTAATAAATCTATTTATTTTTCTGTTACAGAAGTTTTAAAGGTATACCAGAAAATACTAGTTTTAAGCTATTTTTAGTAGAAAAACGCACTTATTTTATTAATCATCATAAAAAGAATGAATTTTCTTTAAAATAATCTGTTAAGACAGAACAACGTAGAAAATTTATTTTTCCACAATTAATGTTTCCACACTGTGTTTTCTACTCTCTGTGGAAGTAGCACTTTAATAATGAGAAAAATCATATCCTAAAACTTCAGAGTAATATTTTAAAACAGTCTAAACGGCTATGTTAAAGGCAACAGACCTTGTTCATTTAAATGATTAAGTTCTCTGAATCTTCGAGTAGTAAGTATGCAGAACTTTGTGTTACTTCCAGGCACAATGTTGCTTCTGCTGGAATTCCAGATAGTGGCAGTCTGCTGAAACATGAGTTCAGTTACCAAATATAGATGAGTGGGTAAGAATTACATAGTCACAGAGGACAGATGTAGCGCACAGGCCACAGTCTTCTCGATGTTTACTGAGGACCAAGCAATCTTTAGTGAATAGCTGGAGCAACTTTAAGCCTACTTAGATAAAGAAGGAAAAAAGCAACTTTACCTGCTTCTAATTATACTTGAGACTCCTCAGATTAGCCTGTTCATTGTAAGGTCTGTTTCATATTTTCCACTAAATTTAATTTATTGTACTTTGGAGACTAATTGTGCAGGATTTAAAAATCTAGAGGAAAAATATGTGTTTTTTCTGTTTTAAAAATCTTTCTAGATGCATTTCTTCCTTGACGTTACTCTACTGAACATATTGGCTTTGGGTTGTATTTTATTATTATTTTTTTAGGTGATTATTTTTCTTTGCAGAGCATCCCCAATTCAGGATGCTTACACTTATCTTGAAATGAGTCCTTTGATTTTCTGTGGTTTCCTGTATTTCATTATTTATCTCTTGAATACCTTGATTTGATGAAATATTAAAGTGTTTTCTGAGATGACTGTAATCTAGTACATTTTGAGTTGACTGTTTATCATATTATTCCTTAGAGCATCTACGTTATTTTGTGAAGAAATATTTAAATAGCATGATATTAAAATGTGTTTACTTGTGAGCAGTTTTTAAATATATAGCAGATAGGACCACGTAAATAGTTTGTATGTAATAATGCTGGAGTTATAGCTAAACTCCTTGATCTGCTTACAACATTGTATTTTTTGTTTGTGTCTTTAAATGATACAGTATATGGCTTCACACATTACCTAATGAATTGTGATGATGAAAACTGTTATAAATATGTTGTAGTCTAATTTGGGGAAGCCAGAAATAGCATTAGGTATTTCTAATTATGATCTTATATGCTACTTGATAGGATTTGCAGTATCACCTCCAGTTTGCTGCAGTTACAAGTTGATCTAAAAGACTAGTGGGGTTGTGTTATCATTTGACTGACAAGAAGTCTTTATACTCGAAGCTTGAGACAGCTGAATATACATATATAAATATATAAAAATATATTTATTTTATATATATATTTATATATTTATTTTAAATATAAAAAATATAAAAATATACATATAAATCCATTTTGGGGCACCGGAACTTTGTCACTGAGGACGCTAATCAGCACTGTTAATTGCCAATAATGAGCACATATTTCAATTAATCAACTTTATCTAAATACCCAGCTACAGATTGATTTACCTAATTTTCAAAGCTCAATGTCTAAATTTATTACTTATGTATCCAGTAAGTTTTTCTAATGAATGAAAACACAGCATAAAACAGAGGAGGAGATACAGCAATTCCTAATAGATTCATTTCAGTCATCGTGTCCTGGTGGCTAGCAACAGGTGAAGTTTTCCATTGACCCATAACACATTGAAACAACAGAGCAACTCGGGGCTGGAAGTCAGAGAAGTTTATCTGAATATGTAACATAACACTTTGAGCTGGGAGCAAGCTAGGAAGTAGTACAAATCAGATTTAAATAAAGACATCATTTAAGCACAGATATTTACAACTAGTTATCTAAGGAGAAAAATAGTGTCTTTGTTCATGTGAATACAAAGTTTTAAAAACTAAGGTTACAGAGACAGGCACTCTCCAGGTTTAACCCTTGGTTCCCTGGCATTCATTAAACTTATATCTTAACAGCTGAGCTTCTAGACCAACTGTTTGCTTGGCTTCTCAGATTCATTCTTTAAAGCTGCTGTGTGGTAGTCAATTATACTGTATATACTTTTTTAGATTTTGTTAACAGTAGATTGGCATGTTTGCTAAACTTGTTGAGCTGTAAATACAGATAAAAAGAAAGAAAGATGTAATCCCATCAAAGAGTAAGCCTATCAACGTATTCTATAAAAATACGTTTCAAATCCCAAAATAGTTTGGTTTCCTTGTACTTCTGTTTTATGTGTCCAGTTGTAATCTGTTGGCAAGACAAGCAGAGATATCAAGAGATGCATATGCCAGGCCAAGAATTCCATTAATCTATCAGTCAGTTAATGACTACATGCCGGGTAAGCCCCAGGGAAGTGACTAAAGGTAATTGGAGCTTACACAAGCTGATGTAAAATGCATCTGGGTGAATCTCATGACTGTCAAGCCACCTATATTTCACTGAAGAAATACTTCGGAGCATTAAGACGGAAAAAAAAAAAGTCTTTAAAAAATCTTGTGTAGAATTAATTTCATAGAAATAATCAGAAGAGAATAATTGTCAAGGGTAATTAAAAACATTGATGTTCAACTTAATTCAATACTTTGCAAAAGCATCAATTACTTTTAAGATCAGATCATCCACAATCTAGTCACCAGCAGGACAAATAAATTTCAGTAAATGGAGTTTCAGGCAGATCCTTGTCTTGGGGTTTGAGAGATTTCTTTGATGTCTCATCTTGCTGGCTTTACAGAGGCAGGGAATACTCATCCTCACTGTAAAATTGTGGAAAAACTGAAGATGCATAGGTGCTTCTGTACTTTATGAAACTGGTGCAGAGTATACATTATATGCTCCTGTGTTGCAGGATGACCGAGGCTGTGAAATGTGTTTTCTTAGTGTTGCAATCTTAGCATGTGGTAGTTTTGATATTCCACTTCAGTGGTTAGAGAACTGCTACTAAGTTGTATTAAAAGCTACCAAGTTTAAAAATATTAACACAAGAAGTACAACAGTATTAAACATATCATCAATATTAATAAGAAAGGATAACTTGGAAATTCTGATCCAAACGTCCTTGGCACTTGTAAACGTGTAAATTTTTATAATGATTTCAACTAGCACATTGTTTTCTCTCAGAAAGTGATGATTTAGTGTCTAATAATCTGGAAGGCAATCCTGTGTGAAAAAGAAAAGTAAATATATTCCCCAAATCATCACAACCGTAAATAGTGGTAAAGTGTAATGGCATTTCTGTGAAATAATAAATTGCTCGGATTGGTCCAGCAGAATTAAGCTTGTGCTAGGCAATACAACGAAAGGATGTCTTTAGAGTTTTGACAGAAGATGAATTAGAAAAATGACTTCTGAGAGCTCTTATTTCCATCTAGCCAATTTTTAGTTCTGGCTTGTTAGAAGTTTTGAAATACAAACTAAGGTTTACAGTATGCACCGCACGGCTTTGCTCTTCTCCCAGTTTTATGTCCAATTTACAGGAACCAGGATATAGCAGTGTTTTGTTTTTGTTTTAGTTTTTAATTTTGTTGTTGTTAAGGAGTTGCATTTGTGTCTTCCAGCATGCAAGACAGAAACTGTGGCCAATCATTTCCTCTTTCTTTAATGCTGAAGGAGGCTTACAGTGCAGAGAGAGGCACCAATAAGGGATATCCTGGAAACATGTCAGAAGCTTCATCCTGCCATGACTTTTTCTGTGATTCCCTATCAGACACGCAGAGTGGAGAATTTTCAAGTGAACTTTCTGCCTTCCTTACCCAGGAGGAGATATGTAAGAGCCTTGATATAGCTCGGGAAGCAATTGCCAGTTCTGTGAAGGAGAATCAGAATGCAGCAGCAGAGTTCACTCATTTCAACACCTCTCTTTCTAGTGCTTCAGAGCATGCTTCTTTCTGGGATACCAAACTGCATGAGCAAGATACTTTACAGAGGCCTCAAACAAGCAGTCTGACTTCATCTGCTGCAAGTCACATTCCCTCGACGAGTCAGAAAGAGCAATTCACCTCACCTCAAACAGCAAGTTGTTTTGCCACAGTCTCCAGGAAGCAAGCAGGCACCTCACCTTTGCTACCTGCTAGTCCCAGCTTTATTAGAAGCCTGAAACATTCAGAGCAGTATGGTCCAGGTGTGCCCAAGACATGCCCAAAGTCTGAATTAGCATCCCAGGGAGAAGTTCCTTTCAGGAATAAGCTGTGTGACAAAGCTGCCACATTCATTGAGGAACTGTCATCTATATTTAGAGAGGCAGCGAAGACAAGAGGCCGAAGTCCTGATGGGGACTCTTCTTCTCCAGACAGCGGATACCTGTCTCCTAAGAAGAAACAATCAACTCTAAGTACCTCAAGGAACCAGGACTTTGATAAGCTACATCAAGAAACTGAGCCTGGGGCAAAATTTTCTGGGGTTCATCTCAATGGAGAGCACTTCTCTGAAAAGGAGAGCATCACTCAGAGTGAAATGGTCCTTTGCCACCCGTTCATCAATCAGGCTTCACCACCTCAGTTCACTCAGAAGCTCCGCAGCCAGGAAGTTGCTGAAGGAAACAAAGTGTTGCTGGAGTGCAGAGTTGCTGGCAACCCGGTCCCTGATGTCAGGTAAGTACGTGTCTTTTAGCAAAGCCACTGGATATCATCATCTCCTGACTGGGTGAGGAAAGGTATCAGTGGACCTGCTTAGAAGTAATTAGTCACATAAGAACTGCGTATCATCCAGTGGTTCATAAGCACATGGAATAACAGATTCAGATCTCTTTAGCGCTCTAGTCTTCCATGGCTTGGGAAATGAGGTTCTGCTTGATTCAAGAATCACATGGCAAAGTTAGAAACAGAAATGGCATTCTGTGTATCTTACCTCATTAATATAAGTGAAAGAATTCTCATTTACCACTGAAGAGAATGTATGAAGCTTACAGGTATGTTTTTACTGTCAATTAATTAGAATGTTTCCAAGACCCATACCAATGGAATTTGGAGTCTTTAGTACGAGACAATGTGAAAATTTCATAAATCTAGCCAAGCATCCTCTTCAGTAAGGTGTTTCCAGAAGATGGTAAGATGGTCCCCATTTCAAAACTTCTTTTAATGCTTTGTAGTGAAATTTATGTGCACATGGTTCTGTTAAATAACAATACAAATACAAAAGTAGTTGCAGCGTACCTTTTATTATTAGATCTTTGTAATATGTTTATAACAATTGTAAAAGCTACATTTGCAGTACCATTGAGGGCTGAGTAATTCATAATACTTCCTCCCTTCCTTTGCTCCTAAAACTAATAGGAACCAGCACTGCACAGGCAGTATTTGTCACTTTATAGGTCTGAGCCTTAATGCTAATGCGATTGCTTAGCACATCCACAGGTCGATTATATGTGTGATTTAATAGTTCCTCACAACCTATTTTGGTTTAAAGTCATTTGAGCATATTTAATAGTTCTAAGGGAAAAACTTGTCTAAAACATCCTATTTAGACAGGAGAGAGTTTGTAGTTCCTCATTCAAACTTTTTGTGAGGTTCTTTAGTTACATCTGAACATAACTTTTTGAAAGTTTTTGACATTTCCTTAACAGAACATAGCAATCACTTTACTGTAACACTGTGTTTTCAAGCTAAAAACTTAGATCATCCTACAAACAGAAGTCAGCTGATCCCAAACAAGCAAAACTGTGGATCTAGGTACAATTATGAAAGGCAGGGGATCCTCCCTCTTGTGTTTTCTCTCTTAGATTCTTCTTTGTGCCTTGCTGAGATATTGCAGCCTGCCAGTGGTACTGAGGCAGATTGTAGGGCAACACAAGATGTTAACTTCCAGGGATTCTTTTGTTGCTGTTGGGTTAGATAATATGACAGCTAGTATGTTGTTTGGAGTACTTCTGAGTGGTAAAATAGTATCTGTCTGTTGCTATTACTCTACCTCTAAGGAGAATAATTATTGTTAATTAATACTAAAGATCTTTTTACCTAATTTTGCCTGCCTGTACATTAGATGT
Source organism: Anser cygnoides (assembly GCF_040182565.1). Taxonomy (NCBI): domain Eukaryota; kingdom Metazoa; phylum Chordata; class Aves; order Anseriformes; family Anatidae; genus Anser; species Anser cygnoides. The sequence goes on from NC_089876.1 coordinate 53,092,302, forward strand.
TTAACCTGACCAAGTCACCCTAGACTCCATCTGCAGTCACTAGAGAGAAGCACACATACCAAGAGTCACTTATTTCACCTGTTTGGGACAATGACAGTAGAAAGAACTTAAGGCAAATACTTCAGTCTAAGCACTTCATTATCAGCTGGTTATAATAGGTGAGGTCCCACCCGTTCTCCCATCTCAATGCTAGTGGGTGGCACAGGGAAAAAAGAGTTTCTCTGTCAGCTCATATCCACAGGTGCCACAACTAGGAGAAAAACTAAACTGTCTTCACTTGCAAGCAAGAATTCACCCTGATACATATTTGTTTAGTATTCCTAGTATCTGAATTTGGAAAATATCCATATTTCCATAACGTGAACAGCAAACTTTCTTAAAAAAATTCTCACCATGAAAGCGAGAGACACAAAGTTTTTAATATAGACTACTAGTTATCAAGTCATTAATAAGACTATTAAAATACTGAGGCCATCTGTAGACGTCTGTAGACTGTTTTACTAGATACTGCTCACTTGTTCGCTGTTTAGTGTTCACTTGAATGTTACCATGATCAGTCTATTATGCTTTTACATATACTTAGTACCTGATTTTAAAAATCAAGCATGCTGTAATCTCATCAGTATCAATTAATTTACAGCTCTGTTTATTTCCATTTTTGGAACCTGTAATCATGCTATCTTGATAGCCTGCAGATCGCATCATTGCTGACTTGTAGCAAATATGCTTCATTCCAACTTCTCCGTCCATTGTAAGGCTCCTTGACAGCCCGTTTAATACACTTTCATGGTTCACCCTCAAATTGCTTTTATTTAATAATCATTAATAATTTTCCATCTGGCAGCAGCACGCAAACTTGTGAATAGACTTAAAGATGACATATTTACTACCAAAAAAAGAGTTGCTTGTCGTGATCTCTCACTAAAAATACACTTTCCCTTAGTGTTAATCTCGTCGTGGCTCTCAAAGAGAGGAGAGCCGCGGCGGCTGAATGAAGCACAGCTGTCCCCGCTATTCCTTTCGGCAGAGGTAACCTCGCCGCGACCCCGCTGGGGCCGCGCTGGCTGGGCTGGAGGGGGCGCTGCGACAGCACGGGACGGCTGCGGCGCGCCCCGCACCGAGGAGTTGCGGGCAGGGGTCACGGCAGGCAGGGATCATCCCAGGCTCGGGAGACTGTGCTGAGCTGCACAGCAAATACTTGCGTGCGGTTTGGGTGAAGTGAAGCCCTAACTCAAGATCTTGGGGAAAGAGAGGATTCATTATTTTAAAAGATAATCAAGCAAACAAGTGTGTTTGGTTTGGTTTCTTAAAGAGATTCTAGATTACAATTAAATTGTAATGTTAAAATTACTAGGAACACGGTTAGACTAAATCATGTATGCAAGCCGTTTCCTCTCTTTCCATAGCTGAAAGTTTTATGGTATATAGCATAAAACCCCCAAGCCCTTCTCATAAAAAAAAAAAAAATCAAAGCCAGGGCCTTAGCCAACCCTATCTAGTGGGTGGCATCCCTGCCTATGGCAGGGAGTTTGGAATTAGATGATCTTTATGGTCCCTTCCAACCTGAGCCATTCTATGATCCTGAATGTCCACTAAATAGTCAATATTGCAGTGGAAAAAGACAAGTCCATTTAAAGCCACTGATACATTGCAGAATGAGTGAAGAATACTTGCTGCTTATGCTACTTTCAGGAACATCTCTGTAAATTTCAATTTTGTGTCGTCAAAAAAAAAAAAAAGTCAAGTACCAGCATGACAATACTAGTTGACCATTCTCTTGTATTTCAGTAATGAAAAGAATCTAGTTTTCTGAAGTCCTGTACTGAGATAGCTATTTAGACTGAACTTCTGATTTGTAATACCTTTGGAAAAAAAAAATCTTTGGAGCATAATCATATGAATTGGAAAGGTTTAAATACCTGCTTTTTTCTCAAGAAATTGGTCAGAGGGGGAAAAAGATAGAAAATATTGCATTTTTTTTTTTAATGAAAACTACTGGATAGATAGAAGATAGAAATGGATATCAATATTCTTGCCAAAAAAGAAAAAAAGAGATATTAATGTTCTTGGGAATAGAACAAGCTGAACAGTTACCTGTTCTTTGACACATCAGAGCCAGCCACATAGCAGATGCCAAACTAGCTGATCAGATGTAGGTGGGGGCACGGGCCGGGATTATCATCATCTCTTTATTTGAAGATGGATGTTATAAAAGGCAATTGTAAAAACAATGGGATAGTTGTTGAAACGAGGACTGTTCTTTCAAATTGTATTTAGGAAGAGAATTCCAGCTTAGTTACTTCATTGTCTTCTGTTTGAATAGCAACATTTCTGCCTTGGTGTATTTCTGATTACATTACTGAGAGTTTAAAAGAATCTCAGTTAGCTTCTTTATTCTTTGGTGTGCTTCTCAGTAAAAGAATGCGGATCTGAAGTTCCTTGGTAATGCTCCACAAATAAATAATTTATTAACTAGTATTTATAAAAAGACTCAAAGATTAGAAGAAAATGTTATCAAAGTATGTTTTAAACTGATTCTATACTTGAAGCAACTGTGAAAAGCTTAGAATTAAATTACTAAAAAATACTCTTCTAAAATTAGTACAATGGTGCTGTTATCTGCAGAATGAATATATATATATATAAAAAATAAGTTTTGACTCTTATTTACATAGGAACTGAATGAGACTTGTATGAATGCTAAAATAACAAGGCGCCATATGTCTTCAGAAAGCTCTTTCACTGTACTAGCTTTGTCCATATTAAATGTTTTTAGTTTAAAAAAAAAAAAGCCTAATTGAAGTAGTTTTAAAATCAGAATTCCAACAAAAGTGGCACTAAAATAGTGCCAAAGGCAGTATTCCAAGAAGCTGCTTTTACTTCATATTTCAGCATTTATTTTTATAAATTGTATATATTGTCTCTGGGCCTTTCCATTATTGTGCAAAGCATCAACAGCCACAAAGTCTGACAGTGAGGAAATACATTAGCAATCTGCTTGTCACGGACTGATTGAAAGCACTGATCTGTGAAAATGAAAACTAAATTTGGAGGCTGGGTAGAATAGAGGTGGGAATGAATCCACATGTTTAAGGAGTGGATGTTTTTTTTCTTTTGTATGAAATGTGAAGGGAAATGGAGTAGTGAGGCTTTACATAAAGGAAAGTGTTTGGAGTCAGTACTTGTGGTATCATTATTTATGAATGTTCAACAGGTATGCAGTGCTATACCAAATCCTATTTAAATAATTATGCTTAATATTCTTTGACATGTTTGCTCTTTTGCCTAAAGGCAATACCACATCTTGGATTGTTTAAGCTTCTTAAAGTTAATTACAGCAGTTTAAGAACATTACTTAAACAGTACATACTTTTGTAAGATACAATATGTTTCTTTATAAATGTAAATGAAGTAAATACAGTTATCACTTTGAAACTTGATGCTTTAAAAATTCTTTCATAATGCAAAGCTGACACGTCTGGAGCAAGCTTGCTAAATGCATTCTTGACAATATGAAAGCTTTAGAGATCTGGATGATGACACTGAGCAAATAAGACTTTTCTGCAAACACGCATAGCTGATGACTGCAAGTATTATACCTCATTCAATTAAGGCTGACAGGACCTTGAGTGAGGTAGAAAAGCCTATTGGTTAATAGTTTATAATAGACCAAACATAGAAGAAATATTGTTAAACAGCAGTGAATATTGTGCTTATTTTATTAGTTCTAGAACCCATCTGGAAAGTGTGTTCTTTCTAACAAGTTTTACAGTTTAATAGGGCTCTGTTAAGTGGACTGTAAATGTGAATCATTTAATAGGCTATGGGCTTGCCTTTTAAGCCCATACAAAGGTGAAGGAAGGAGTAAAAGAAATTCCCTTGCCCACCTATTCCCTGTCACATAAAAATATGAGAGCAAGTCCTTCCCAAAATATCTGTATTTCCTACCCTGAACACGGCGGTGGAAAGTGAGCAGGAAAGTTGAAGTTGAGGTGTTTGGTGCAAGAACAGCAGTAAATAGACCTGTTACTTCTATGAACCCCTCTGAAGATCTCCCTTTCAGTGAAACCCATTACTCTGATCAACAGTGAGTTTGGTAGAAAGAGACTAAAATCCTGGGAAGCTTTTTACAGTATGCAGTAGACATGTTCAAGGGGTATAATGATGAAAGAAGTCTGTTGTTCCTGCTTTACGCAGATGTTTGCAAACCTCTGAAGATGCACTATATGCAGAACAACTATTTTGTTTATATCTGAGGCATGATAAAGATTTCTCACCATGTTATTTATGCACAAAACATTTTCTGTTGTCAGAAGTCTTCATGTTCCCTGTTCTTTAGGAAAGAAGCTCAGATAAAAAGTTTTTTGTTGTTGCCATTTTTAGTTTTTGTTTGGTTTTTATGCTTTTAGATATTGAAAAGAAAATAATCCACAGTGATGGATGGAGGAGATAGCAAAACAAACAGAATTGGGAAGTTCAGCTTTGTATACAATAAACTTTCACGGAGGTGTTGTCCCCTTAGACTCTTCTATGTGCTTTTTAGCTTTTGTCCTCCAGAAAACTTTTGTATGGATTAATGGAAGAAATGGACTTAATTGCTATTTTGTGCCCTGTCAGCTGTCTTGCCTGGGATGATACAAAAGAGAATTGGTTGGTAGCAATAGTGAGTAATTACAAGGAACCACAATAGTAAGGGACTTGCTTAAGTATTGGAAACTTGAACAAGTATTCATATGACACGTTCCTGTAAATTAGAAAATGAGAAGACTTCTTGAATATATGCCTAGGAAATCTGGTTAGAGAAGAGGTAATTCAACTAGACAATTTCACCTTTACATACAAAGATGCCTGTAAGTTGCAAAAGGGTCTATAAAAAGGGCCTATATGGAAGCATCTTATTTGATGTACTGAAGTACTGTATATCAAAGTGTTTACTGTGGACTACACACCAAGAACCTTCTTTTCCTTAAGTCATATGCTACGGTTAGTGTGATAGTACTCAGTGTAAATGAGTACAAAACTCAAGAATAATAGCAGTGTGAACTCAAATAGGTTAGACTTCCTGTGGGAAAGGGTAATGAGTTAAAAACACTTGGGAATTGGAGATAATTAACAGGTAGAATCACTCATAAAACACTGCTTCCCCACCCCCCTCCAGCTACCTGCAGGTGAAAGCAAGTAGAGGACTAAAATTTTTGTGCAACAAGTCCATCAAGAAGATGTTTCTTTTAGTCTAACACTAACATGCTGCTTCAAATCAAAGTGATTTTTATTGCTCTGTTATATTAATAATTTATACTTGCAGTGTATGTGTGCATTAATTTCAGAAAACATAATGAATACTTTGTATTTATGCAGTGCCTTTCATCTGAGTATTTCAGTGCTTTATAAAGAGCCCGTATAATGTATGAGCAATTTTAGTTTATCTCCTCTAATTTTATAAAGATGTGCTTTTCAGATGGCCAAGGGAAAAAGATCAGACACAGAATCCATCTCTTGTTTATGTTACAACTGACAGGTGACACAGCCAGCTGAATTCTTTAAATATCACAAACAATTTAGCCACTAAGATAACACATGGTCCAGCAGTAAATCATTGCTTATGGGAAGACCACTTAAATGCTTGTCCTGTGAGTAGCCTAGGTATGCATTTAACTGAACTAACCTGAAATGGGGGCCTCCTACTCCTGTAAAGTAGTCTTAACAAGAGTAAGTTGGTAACAAACTTCATAGAAGACTGCTTAACATTTGGCCACAATCTAGCATCCTTAGTCTTTTTTTTTTTTTTCCACCTGTGACATTGCACTTTAACCATTCTACTAATAATGCACTGATAATCGGGGGCCAGGTATAGTATCAGATGCTGTCAGAACCTATTATCCTTGGTATGTGCTTTCCAGATAGCCAGTTCTGAAGGGAATCTTGGTCTCCTCAAGTGTGACCCTCTGTGTTAAGACACCTTTGCTTTCAAGAGGCAGGAATAAAAAAATACCCTAGGATTTGAAGCACACCTCTTCCTGCAGAAGAAAACTGTGTTCAAATCAACTTCCCTAAGGGTGCCAAGTGCAGTACTTACACAGTTTCCTCCTGGGAATAAGAGAGTGAAGTGGAATCACGTCCAACAAAAATATAAATTCTGTGATGATTAGTTTAACAGGCACGTTCACTTGACCAAAATACAGCCAGTAACAATGCAGTGGCATTCTCTGAAATATCTGCAAAATCAGTAATGAAAATTCTTTTTCTCTTTTGTATGTTGACATGTGTTCCTGTTCATTGTCAAGTTAGAGAACGTTGCAAAAATAAGTGTTGATGTTATCAGTCAGATAAATAAACGCCTTCAGTGTCTAAGACAAGTGATCATTGTATGATGTGTAGAAGGAAGAAAAGGAGTTGTTTTGTTGTGTTTTTTTTTTTTTAAGGTAGAAGTGTTTGCAATAACTCACTGCTGTAGTTATTTATTCTACATGCCCTATGTTGGATAGTAAATGCCATGATGATTTGGCCCAGAGATATTATTTGTGATATTATACTTAAGCCCAGAGATCAAGTAGAAACACGGATCTTATAATGACAATTATCTATGTTTAAAGCTTTGAATTGAGTTTGCTTAAATAATTTGTTTTGTTTTTTTGTTTTTGCCTATAGAATGAGATGGTAACTAAGATTACACTTAAGTTTTCTTATTTTTAAGTAAGTAGTAAGATGATTATTTTCAACTTAAGCATTGTTCTGGAAAACAATAAGTAATGCAATACACATTTGAGTTATGTAAGTTAGTTTTTGTAAATTTTAAGGTGTTTGAATAGTGAACATTTGTTATTTTCCAGAATAGGCTGATTAAAAAGGGTGCTTGCTAGTATCAGTTATTGCCACTTGGTAGAAAGGGAAGGTCATACAAACTTTTTCTGATCTGCTCGTCTCTTCCTGGAAGTGTGTTCCTCTGCTAGCTGAGTAACAGTACTAGGTGAACCAATTAGTTCAGAAAATAACAGGAATGAAAGTTTGTAGATAATTAAACTAACTAATGCAGTGTAATGTATAACAGTAGCTTTTTATTTTTCTAATTCTAAATACATAAAATCAGCTTCTTCATTTTAAATACTTTTATAGGTAAAAGTCATTCTTAGTTCCAGTTATATCCCTTCAGAATTTTCTGCTTTTTAAACTGTAAAGACCTATATTAAAATAACTGCCATAGCTACTAATCAAATAGTCTATTTACCAGCAGCGTAAACCAAACACTTTTAAAATCTGCAATGACCAATTGAGCTGTGCCTCAATCGGATAAAGAAAAGCTAGTGAGTGTATGTTTTGGTGTTTTTTTTAAATGGCAAAAATCCTTCAGAGAAATTCTTATGCAGAATTAAAGATATGACTAAAAAGTGGGGAAAGAGAATGTTTATAAGGGTCTGCCTTAATTCTGAATGACTGATTCATAGAAAATGTAATTCTCACAATTGCCCTGTGGAGAGTCTTCAGAAAAATGAATTCCATGATAATCAAAGAATGGGATTAACATTCCCAAATTCTTTGCGTTCTCTCATGCACTAAGCTGACACATCTAATTTTAATATTATGTATAATATAACATAGTTGAAGACTAGTATCTTATTTCAAACTGATATAAATAATAATAATAATAAAGGTATAGTCTCTTGATTTCCATTTCTGCACTTTACCAGCTTTTTAAATTTAATATGGATTTTATGTCTCCTAAACTACAATTATATTTAACCAATCATCAGTGAAGCAAATGTGGAAAGGAGAGAAACTCAGAAGGGAAAATACTCCTTATGACAGCATTGGTTAGCTTTCTTAAGAATGCTTGGGAATCCCTGCTACTGGAAGATATTCTTCTGCAGATGTTAGAACCATAGCATCACAGAATATCCCAAACTGGAAGGGACCCACAAGGATCAATAATCCAGCTCCTGGCTCCACACAGGACCACCCAAAAATCAGACCCTGTCTCTGAGAGTATTGTCCAAATGCTTCTCGAACTCTGTCAGGCTTTGTGCCATGACCACTGCCCTGGGGGGCCTGTCCCAGTGCCCGACCACCCTCTGGGTGCAGAACCTTTCCCTAACACCCAGCCTGACCCTCCCCTGTCCCAGCTCCATGCCGTTCCCTCGGGTCCTGTCGCTGTCCCCAGAGAGCAGAGCTCAGCGCCTGCCCCTCCGCTCCCCTCGTGAGGGAGCTGCAGGCCGCCATGAGGCCTCCCCTCAGCCTGCTCTGCTCTGGGCTGAACAAACCAAAGGACCTCAGCAGCTTTTGCCCTCTATACCCTTCACCATCTCTGTAGCCTTCCTTTGGACACCCTGTAATAGTTTTATGTCCTTCTTAAACTGTGATGCCCAAAACTGCACACAGTGCTTGAGGGGAGGCCGCAGCAGCACAGAGCAGAGCAGGACAATCCCTTCCCTCACCAACTAGCAGTGCTGGGCCTGATGCACCCCAGGATGTGGTTAGCCCTCCTGGATTCCAGGGCACACTGTTGATTTAGGGAGAGCTTATATTATAGTTAGGAAGCAGTATAACATAATCCAAACAGGAATGTGGAACTTATTTTTTTGCCCACACACTGCCCACAGCATATGTATATTGCTGTCTTTATTGACAGTTAGTATCAGTATCGACAGGATCTAAAGACTTGACTGTATGGTCCTCTAGGACAATAGAGATGTGCAGCTTAATTCTCAGTTTATGATTTGCTAGGGATATTGGTACAGAGAGTCTCTTGTGTAGTAAAGTGTAAAGGAAAATACTTGCAGCATTACAGAGGTAAATCTTACTGTATTGTTTCCACCTTTTTTTCCAAAGCAGTATTGCCGCTGGTGATGGCTTCCAAGTTTAATTATGGAGGGTTGGGACAGAGGAAGACTTGATTCTATCTGAGCTTCCTTAGGCTTGCCATATGGCCAGAAGGAATCTATAAAAGCCTGTTTTCCACAAATCCTGCGAGATGTAATTTTGGGGGGCTTTACCTATAAAGGAAGTAGGTGGGGATAATGATTTGCAGTTAGCTGGAGAATTATTACAGATGCCAAGAAGTGCAATTCTAGAACATACTACTGACTGCAAATACAGAGGTTGGTGATTCAGTGCTTCAGCCTAGAATCCTTCTTCGTTCTTAGAGGATTTCTAAATCATTCACTAAAGCACCCCTCTACACATCTTTTTACTTTTTTTTTTTTAATAACTAAAACACAACCTAAGTGAGATTAAGTAAATCTCTTGTTGGATAGAAGAAACACCACTCTTGCCATGATCCAGGTAAGTGGCAACCTGAATATTGGCTGCATGTGAGTTTACATAGTATGATATTACAGCCAAAGTCACTCCAGAACCCAGGTGTGGTAAAAGACCCATGGCAAATTCCTGTATAAACTGATGCAGAAATTGGTTTTAAATGAAGGTGTTTCCTAATTTGACAGTTATATCAGGCTCACCATATTATATTCCTACACAGCTTTTGTCTTTAGAAGGACAGTTCTTCAGGTGTATGACACAAGGATAGAAATTGCGTCCTTTGAATTGAGAAGGTAGATGCAATATTAAAGTTTCCCTGTCTGGATGGTGTTGGATAGGTAACTTTTGAATCATTACTGCACTCTGTTAAAGCAGACTTTCATATTCTGCCTCCTGCCTATTGGAAAGATGGCTCTAGTACCTCAGCCTTCAGCACAAAGTTGGCATGCCCTTCAATATGTTGCATTTTACACACCACTCGACTTCATTAATTATTGCTTCAATTAACCATACAGTCTACTTTGCTGACTTTAGTGTTGTGCAGTTTGACTGGCTAAAAGACACTGCAGGTTTTTGCGGGCAACCCCTATTATAGGTGTGAGTATTTTACTTGGTATTATATATTTTAAGGCTGCTTTGTTATGTGACGGTTAGAAACTTCAAACTGCAAGTACCACATGCCTCTATGACAATGCCAATTCCCAAGGATGATCCTAACTTGCTGCACAGTTTTTTATGCATAGTGTGACAACTGTGTTCACCTTTCTCTTGTTCTGGCATTCTCAAAGGTTAAGTTGGCCACCTATAAGTGAAAAATTGCTTTTTGGTACAGAACAAGAAAGGAGTTACATGTGGACATCCACCAAGTGTCTCTAGATTGAATTTATGTAGTGCTATCCTCGGGTCTTCTGCTTCCTGAAAGAGAATTGTGGTGTAGTCATAGAATCACAGAATGGTTTGGGTTGGAAGGAACCTTTAAGATCATCTAGTTCCAACCCCCCTGCCATGAGCAGGGATACCTTCTACTAAATCAGGTTATCAGGTTTCCCTTATACACAAGATTAAATTTTAGACCCTTTGGAAAATCAGGTGGTGCTTATTGTAATTACCCCTCAGTTCAGTGGGGTTGTTCATACTTAATTAAGAATCCAGAGCAATTGTATGGGGCTCATTGTGCAAATGAAAATGCTGACTTTCACAGATGGAGGGGCTTGGAAATTTGCTATTTAAATCTAGTTCTCTATCTGATTTTGTTTTATGAATGTGTGATTAAGACAACTCAGTGCTTTGCACATGATTCAACAAAGAGAATAGCTAGAAGAATATTGTTTTGCTGTTCTTTGTCGTCTTGTGTCTCTCTGCCTTTCTCCACCACTTTTTTTTTTTTAATCTGGTATTTCAGGATTTAGGAATCTAATCTGGTATTTCACCTTAGGAAAGTATCCATTCCTCACCTTCTTGTGGAAAAGGGAGAAATCAGCACTGTCTAACTGTGGATTAGTACTGAAGTTATAGGGTAAATATCCAAAATGATAGGGGACCATAATAAATGGGAAACAGTACATGAAGGACATTGCCAAAGAGCTTCTTTGGCAAAGAGCTCTTCATCTTGAATATGTTAATAGAACTGAAGTGCTTTTAATCTAAAGGTTATTTTTTGTTCCTAGAGCAAGTTATTCAATCTAAAGTACTGATTCTCAATTTTCAAGTGAGAGGAAGAAAATTTATACTAATCTTTCTGAAAACAAAATTCAACTGTTTTTCAGAGAAGGCCCTTATTCAGGTAATCCTTATCATGTGTGCTATGAATCTCCTGTGAACTTCAATGAACTCTGTTATCAAACTGAAACATGTTGCCTGGCAAAGCTCTTCTTGTCTCTAGTTTGTCCAGGGCATTGCTAACTCCCTTTATTCTGCACCAGCAGTGAAACTATCAGTTTCATCATCTAAGTGGACCAAAAAAAATCCATTTTACTTAAGAAAAAAAAGATACAATCTTAACACCTGGAGCAGAGATTATTACAGCCTGAAACTTGTGTTTCAGTTGTTGCAATAGGGCTTATACACCGAAACCAAGGGTGGATTGAAGGAAGACATGGTGGGCTAGATGTAGAAGTCCTTGCTGAAGTTCTGTTTACATCCTGTTTATGTGATGCTGTATTAAGGATGCTTCTGCAAATAGCCTGGCTTTTGCTTCCAGCTTATCTTTCAAAAACTGTTGCTCTTCTGGAAATAATCTATTGTATTTTATTGCCTTAAGAACTGCATGGGGTATTTCCAAGGCACATAGATGAGAATGATGTATCAAACTTACCACAATTCAAAGTGAAATGTCCCCTTTTAATAATTACTGAAATTTGCGTAGTAGTTGCTGGTAATGCTGTAGCTGTACTTTTGACAGCATATCTGTGTTTTCCCATGAAGAGCACTGCAATAGCTTCCTTAGCTAAGGAATGTCAGTGGTAAAATAAGCAGTCCTTGATGCCTTAGAAAGGCCCTCTTGACACACCTAATAAAGCTTCTTGGAATGCAAATGTCTGACAGAGGGAGACATGAGGAACCACTGACCGTTTGCATGGATCTTCCCATATATGCCTAAGGCATTCGGTGAATTAGTACAAGAAAACGACGGTACATGCAAACATACTATTTATGGGTAAAATAAAAGAACTGAAGAAACAGACGCTACGTAGGAATGTTAGAGATGCCTTAGGCACTGCTCTTATTTATTTATTTGTTTCCAGTTCAACCTCTTTTTGACATCTCTTTAAGAACTCCCACTGTTGTAGAAAAAATCTTATTATATCCTGCTCATAAGTGACAGAAGTGAGGTGCAGAGCTTCCCAGGACCAGGTTTAAAAGAAATACCACAACCTGGTAGCCTTTTTTGCCAACCACATGCTTATATATTTTCTTTCAACCAAGAGACCCTTTACTTATATCTCGTAATTAAATAAAATATAGGTAGAACACTGTAATGAAGATGTGATTACCATCAAATACAACAGAAGATATAAAGTTCGCCGTGTTTTATCTTAAGCTTTTTATCTGTTTTACAAATGAGGAATTCTGTTTTAGAAATTGATTTCAATAATTCACTGCAAAAAATCAAGTGATAACTTTTTTGGGAGGGGAAGAACATTCAACTCTGCTGTCTGTGCCTGTCCCCTTTTCATAAAACCTATATTTCAAGGAACAGAGACTTTTTTTCATAGAAGAGCAAGTATCTCTTTGAGAAATCAAGTGACTTTGTCACTTAACCCTTTATATCTGTTTTTAAGGATTCTTTCCTTCTCTTCCTTCCTACTTTTTCCTTTAATTATTCAGAAAGCTTCCTCTTTCTCATCATAAGATGATGGTCTGTTAGCCCACTCATGCACAACACCCAGAATGCAATTCTAGGGTTGTCTCTACCCTCTGCCTCAGGTTCAACCTGGTTTTCAAATACAACTTGCAGATCAGAGCAGGCCATGGAAACTGAGCTGCAGGATTGTCAATTAGACCAGGGAATTTTTTCAATATGTTGCCAGGTATTTCACCAAGCTGTTTATTCTTCTTCCACTATAACACAAGTAGGAGTTTTGGCTAATTGTACCTCTTTACACTATTGCTGTCATTTTTTAATATTAAAAGCAACTATCTCAGCTGAACTGAGCTATTTTGTTCAGTTGTATCTGCATTAGTCTGTAGTTCAATTCCATAAAACTATACTGATTTTCTTGCCTTCCCATAAATAGAAAACACTTGCCCTCAGTTTGAAGTTCTGAGTACATGAAAGGTGCTTTATATTTTATCAAATTGCTGTTCTGTTGTTTGTTAGAATACCTTTGTTTCTTTTTATTGTTAATTATGCTTTCAACCTTTGAGTTCTTTCTTGAGTACTGTTTGGTGAATGGTACCCAGGGAATAGCTGCATACTTCTCACTTAATTTTCACTTTCCATATTATATCGGATCTATTTTCTTGTTTGTTCGTTTCATACTTGTGCTGTACAACAACAACAAAAAATCTATTTCTTAGTACTTTTTTTCCTATACTCAAAGTTGAAATCATTAAGTTGCTCTATTAGGTTTATTCAGTGAATCCTGCGAGAATAAAACTGAACCTTTCCTTCACTCACTGAAGAATGGAATGCCACAATATTTCGGATTGACCATTTTTGCTGAACGGAGATTCATTTCTGAGAGATGCAACCTTTCTACAAAATAGCTCTGGGAACACGTTAAGTTAGTCTTAACGTCACTGTCTTACGGGGGGGCAGAGGAAACATTGTTTTAGTAACCACACAATGTAAGCTGTTATACTAAAGAGTTCAATTAAACTCAAGGTCCTGAATAAATAGGCACAATAGATATTATTATTATTATTTTTTTATTTTAAGATGATGATAATCCTGTAGTCATATTTTGATGTTGCTTGCAAGTGTCTTCCAGTTCTCATTTGATAACTGAGTGAAGCAAAAAGAGGTTGCATGATAAGTTGGTTTTGAAGCACATCACTATTTAAGGAGAATGAGCCAGGGACAGGAAGGCTCCTGAGTGTTATCTAAGGATTCTAACAGTTTGTTCAGATGTCTGAGCTTCAAGCAAGCAAACATGTTGCAAAACCAGTTCCCATTTCAAAATACCCTTTTATCAAAAGGAGATGCAGTAAACAGGAAACTAGAAGACTGATTTCAACAGTCTGAGAGATTAATGTAATTTGTCACGTACTTCTCTTAAACCCTTGTATTTAAACACGGGCATCAGTGTGAAACAACAGAGAGGCAGAGCAACCTACTGGATAGAAAAGATCTTGGTCTTTTGTCTGATGTAACCAGGTTACAGCACTAAAGAAATATTTAGGACAATGGTTCTTAGGAGATCCTTTGGTAACTTACTCTTCTCATACACAGGGATAACCTAAGATGCAACCAAGGCAAGTATTAGTCAGGGACTCAAGTCCAAGGCATAGCTGACTGGATGGAGCTGGGTGCAAGTTACAAATATGATTTTGCACACCCCCATCTTGTGGGAGTTTTGCGGTCTTCATGGGACTTCAGTTTTACTGTTTTGTAGCTCCACTGCATCCCAACTGTAGTCACTTCTCAGCTGTGGCATAGACTTTCATGAAGTCACACAGTCATAGAAAATGACTGTGACAAGTCTGTACTTAGCTGCAGTGTTCATAAGCAGGGCATTATACCCCATTGTAGAGCTACCATCAGAGTCCAGAACTCCTCGCTCCTTTATTCTGCTCCATTCTAGCAAATGTGTGTAGCTGCTGAAACTTGTTCCGTACACACAAACAGATATGCATTCAGAAAAGGTGAGACTACAGTGTTTCACAGTACAAAATATATGCCATGCAAAACCCTTAGTTAGCAATGGGATGATTAAAAAAAAAAAAAAAAATCTTCCGGGATGACAATTTATACATGCACTGTGTAACTTCAGTAAGGCCACCAAGTCCTGTAGAGATTTTATCTTGTTTTGAATGGAACTTTGAATAGATTTTCTTGGTTTTCCACAGTAATAAGGAGAGGAATTTAAAGTGAGAGAAACAAAGGTTGTAATTGTTGTACGTTTTAAAAAATATGTCTTAATATTTTTTCTTTTTTTTTTCTTTTTTTCGTGTGATTATTCCTGTTTATAGCTCTTATAGTGTGCCTGTTTTGGGCTGAGAAAAATAAAATGATCCTTTTGCCTAGTATTTTAATCCTTTTCACTCCTAATTTTATGCTTGGTGAAACCTTATAGCCCAAGAACTCTTTGAGGGTAGTCATCACAGATCTAACAGAATACTTCTGATTTTTATCACAGCATGAAGGCAACATGAAGAAATGCTGAGATTCAATGATGCTTTTCTTCAGAGTAGCTACTTTAAAAATACCAGTGGAAAAAATGCTGACCTGTTTTTGGGCCAAATATTGTCTAAAAAGGAAGTATTTTGATTACATTGTAATAGTATGAAATATAGCCTAGATAATGAAAGGCAAGAGGATATGGCCTCTTACTATATAATCTTCTTGGCCATCAGCCAAAGCAGGAAATTTTCTCTGGGAGAGTGAAGGTATCAAGTAACTTGAAAAGTAATGTATTTTTAGAGACAATAGCTTCATTTCATACTGCTTTCTAGAATTAGATTGTCGCATAAGAGAACAGACTTCTTGTTTGAAAAGCAGTCTGCACTCTTTTTTTTTTTCTTTTTAAATATGCTTTAACTGTATGAGGGGAGAGATGGAAAAGCTAGAAAATACAATTGTTTGAGGAGGGACTTATTACTCATATACAAAGGTATACTGGAGTATAGAGAATAGCATACTCTGTTCATGACTGTAGTATGAATGTGTCATCCTAAATGTGCACACTAAAATAACAGATTTGTGTTATTTCACTGACTCTCAGCACAGCCCAGATCAGGAATAAATCCTGAAAAGTATAGTGATGGGTCCTGCAACTATCATCTGCTTCTACTGTTTGTTGCACCATGTGTGTTCATTCATTTTTGAAGTCTGTGTGGAGAGACCATGGCATGTGTCCGTGTAGCACCAGGGGGCATGGGGAGGGCAGGCTGTGGATGTTTGAAGGGATTAGAAATCTTTTCAGCTTGAAAGCATTTTGGTCGCTTATGGAGGTTTAAAAATACCTTTACTTATTGTACAGGAAAAGGTATACTGCTGAAAATGAAACAGTGAAATAACTACGATCTTACTCAATTACAATTGAGTAAGACAATTATAAATTGCTGACCACCATTCTATTTATGGGGCCCAAGCTATCATGGTATGGAATTAAGTGCTGAGTGACTTCTGTATCAGAAAGTATATAAGGCTTGTGAAACGTCATTACCTGTACCACACCTACCATATTGTCTTATGATAGTGATGCTTCTTGTCAAAGTGAATGATTCAATTCTTACAAATACTCTCAAAATTAAAAAGGCAACAGTAGGATTCAGCAGGGTGTGGGGCAACGAAGACTCAGGCCCAGAGCTATTCTGTTCCATCAAGCCAGTCTGATCTCACCTCCTGTTGGAGTTGGATAGATGTTGCAACAGACAGTATTGTTGGAAGGGTTGTGGGATTCTGTCCTTCTGCCAGTCCCATGCAGGAGCCCTACCATGGGTAGCATGGGAGAATCAGCACCTAGGCGCGTTAGTACCAAATGCATTCTGATTCATGATGCCAGATACTGTAATGAGATCATATTATACATTATTTCTTTGGGGGCATCCACACCTCCCTTAATTGTTTCTATCCTTTGAAGACATGCTGACTACAGCTGTGTTATTCCTTAACTTCAAAAGTTTCAACGAATTAAAAGGTTTTGAGAAGGATTTTCTGACAGCTAAGGGTGTGGTGGTTTATTTTTCCTCTTTTTTCCTTTCTTCCTTTTTTTTTTTTTAAGGGAGGAATGGGCAGAAAATTAGGTGTTTGGTTTGCCTAAATTCAAAGAAAATGCTGCCCAGTAATAGATGTATTATCCTGCCAGTTCTTTAGGGCATATTTTGAAATTTGATACAGGGCAACCTTTGTGCTAGAGATGTGCTTTTTGCCACACCTATGAAAATCCACCCAGAGCTGGCCAAGTTGTAACCTGCAGTTTTTCCTGGGTTTATATGTGGTTCCATGATTGAGGAATTTTGCCCTAAAGCAAAGATGATGTTTTTCAGCTGCAACTGAGAGCACTAGAAATGCTGCCTGAAGTATGTAAAGGCTTAAGTATTCTCCGAGAAAATAGTTCCTAAATATTTCAAATTGTATATTGCAATCCTATTTTCAAGGCAGTGATGACACCTTTTGTCTCACTATTAATTCTGAAGTTACTTGTGAAATATTCATGCAAAGGAAACAAGGAAATTAAAAGGCCCTGAGACATGACTAATTCTTATACGTAGATAGGCATGGTATGATAAAGAAGTCTGAATGTTGTTTGATAAAGCCGAGGCTCTAGAAGAGATGGAACAGGAATGGGAGTGGATATAGCAACTGGAAGACAAACGGAGGGAGAACAACCCCTTTCAAACTCCCGTATCTTTACTCTGGCCCTTCTTGTGGCATTGGTAAATGTGGTGAAACCAAGTAGCAGTCCCATCCTTTCTTCTTCCAAACATTGTTACCATTACAGTGAATTCTCTCAAGAGTAAGCATTTGCCCTTTGGCATTTCCTAAAGTCTGAGTGCTTAACTTCTTAGCGATGCTCTTTAGTGTAGTAGGCTTATATGTAATGTCCTTTCTTTCCAAACACAACACCAAAAGATCAGACTCCTCAATTGTTATTCATGAGTTGCAGTGAGACACATGAGATGCATGCAAGTCAGCTTGTCAGACATACAGCTCCTCCAGTTGACTTTAAAAAATAAATAAAACATTTTACAATTTGATTCATTTGAGAGTGATTGTTTAACCTGTGGGTTGAAATTATTAAAATATTCAAATTATTTGTACCCTTTGAAATACATGAGAAATTGTTCTCCCAAATCTACCAAAAAACAAGAGTGACAAAGATAATATGCAAATAAAAATTGCCCTTAAATGAATGGTTGCAAGGCATGAGTTTGATATTCTTCAGCCACATAAAAACTATTGGTTTTACCTATGGGGATTATTTTATCAGCACATTTTATTCAAACGATAACATTTCTTATCAAGAAGAACCAGGTTCAGTCTTGTTAATGGGATGAATTGGCAATGACTTCTGTCCTCATAGCAACCAGCAAATATTGTTCCAGTGGTCCAGAGAGACCAAGGAGAGGCTGGGCACGCTGGGGCAGCTTTTCTCACGACAACAGCACTGTACTGCAGTTCCTTCTCCTGACAACCCCCTCCCCTTTTCACTGACGTTAACGTTTTTAGAGTATGATCTCATCTGCAAATTGTAAATACTTGGCACTTTTATGACAGGAAAGTATTGCAAAGTGCTGAGGCTTGCTTCATGAAGAATTTAGGTAGGAAGCATTTTTAATTTTACCATTATTGATGACTTATACATATTTGCAAATAATTCTATTCTTAATTAGGCTAACATATACTTACTTTCAGTAAGAATTAATGTATGCAGTATTTGGCATTTCATTTAAAGCCCTCACTGTCATTAGGGCCATCAGTGGAACTGCATTCAGTTGCCTTTTACTGTTCATAAATAAGCAGTGAGTGGAGAAAGGAGGAGGAAAGGGAGCAAAACAACTCACGACTCTTCACTGTATTTATAAGCTTTTAACATATGCCACCTAATAATGCCTCTTTTAAATCTTCTTCATTTTGTTGCCAAACTGCCTTTAATTCACTCTTAACAGAAGAATAAACAGTGAGATATTACATTGTCTGGTTTTTTTCTTTTATATTTTCTTAATATAAAAATTACTTAGAAGATCCAAGGAGATGAACCATAAAAATACAAGTCAGAGAGTGTGTTAATATTTGGAATATTAAAAATGTTTTTAATGGGTGTCTTTATTGTTTAATGGTATTTTCTAGGAAAGTACACTTTCTAGTAGAGAATCTTCCCTCTTTGTTTCAGCTTAAACCCAGTATAATATATTTTGAGTAAATGTTGTAATATGTTCATATTCGTTATTTTGAATCTAAAGACCTACTGAAAGTTAAATTTTTTTAGGATATATTAAAATTTTTAGGATATGCTATCATACTACCATTCAGTGTAGCTGCTTGACTTTAAATTCATGAAACAAAAGATGCCACTTTTAATATATAGATTAAAACCAGTAGAACCATCTTTTGAAAAGCTGCAGACTGTAAACCACTTAGCAACAATACTGTGAAGGTAGATTTAATCGGATCTAGTATCTTGAAGTCAGAAAGAATAGTTGATCAAATGCGCATCGTTCATACAAAAAACATTGTTTATACAAATTGTTGATACAAAAAATGTTAATACAAAAACATTTATTATGCCATAAACTGTTGAATTGTGTATAGAGTATGTTCTTACTCTGATTCCTGCTGATCATGCAGCTCTCATAATGATTTCAGTAGGTCACTTAAAATAATCTGTTAACTTCATCTGAAGAACAGAAAGGTCAGGGATATAATGGTTTCTGCAGACGGTCCTTAAAGGTGAGCTGTAAAGTTAAACTTAAATCTGGATGGGATCCAAAAGTTTAAAGCTCCAATGCCCACACTGTCCTGCTGACAAAGAATATTAAACAGATTTTTCAGTAAAACATAAATGCTCATAAGCATGGGGATATATACATTGCTTTTATTTGAATCTCTTCTTGTCTCAGATGAATGCTTCCCTCAGGTTTTATCTTTGTTTGTGTTGGGCTTGTTGCCATTGTTCTGTTCATGAATTTAAGATGAACCTCTGTTTACCTTATATGAAAGTCCTTTTTTCAGGACTTGCTAACATTATTACATGTCCCATGCAAAATTAGTTCTAAATTTGAGCATTTCTGCATGTTTTTAGAGAACATGAAAGTGGCATAAAATTTTAGGTGTTTAAGTTCTAACATGTATAATTCCTATTCACAACAATTCAGTCATTAGGCATTAATTCACTTCTCTGAGTTTCCCTATAATGATCCTGGCTGTGCGGAGACCAATGAGTGAAATAAGTGTTTAAAGACAAGGAAAATTACAAACATAGAAAATGATACAGAAAGCTTCCTTACAGGTAGAATAAAAGAACTGGTTATAAAGCACTTTGTTCTTTTATGTTGTCTCCTGGGGTACCCTTGTGAAGATCAGTGTGCTGCTGTTATTTGTACCAGAATTGTGCAAATATGGCCCTATGACACAGAACTTTGAAATAACACCAATTAAGTTAGAAAACACATTTATTCTATATGGTAGCAAGATATCAAGTGTTTCCTTCTATATAGAATATGTGTCTTCTTACAGCAGTAATTCTCCACCACTTCACTATGGATAAACAGAAATGATATCATCGTGTATTGCATCTGTACATGTTTGATCTTGACCTTTCCATGGAACACTTAGAGACATTTAAGCCCTGAACTTCACGGCTTCCTTGGGATCCAAATTGAATTGTGTCATTTTAATTAACATTTATAGTCTCCGATCTCCACATCTTGATGACAGATTAACATACCAGCAGAGTGATAAAATGAGATTAAAAGGTAGGCGAACTTCTGTTTTTATTAAGCCTTGATGTTACAGAAGAAGAAAGGAATTTGATCATGGAATGTTCCTAGGCTAAGGATTTTATTAACAAACTTCCATGGTATTTCTTTTTAAGTTATTCATTATTACCTTGTATTAGATTATTGACTTGCTACAAACCATGAGTTTGTAAACCTAAAGCTCCGGTGCCACTGAAACCTAAAACTGCAGGTGTCTTTGCATACCTGGACATTTTCTGCTAAAGCCTTTCCTTCTCTTTAGTGAAAACATTCTCGTTTGCTTTTCTTAAACTCCAAAGGCAAAAATATAGATTGAAGGACTGCATCATAAAAATTGAGAGTTGATTCACTCTATGAATTAATAGCTATCTGTTATAAATTATCATCTCTTCTAAGCACAGTAGTCACTTCCAACAACTTAACTCGTGGAAAAGATGTACCTTTGTTGTACATCATTGTACAAACTTTGATGTTTCCTTGGAAAAGATAATTACATAGTAGGTTGCTTGGTCTTTTGCTTTTTAATGTTGGTTTTTATTTCTTTGATTTAGACTATCTTTATTACATGAAGTAGCATCAGATTAAATGTTTATAATCTCCTAAACTAATTCAGCCAAACTTATTTTAGTGCAGAAACTCTGCATATTTGAAGCAAACCTCGTCTTTTGGATATGTGGGTGTCTTGGTAACTTCAGCATATCTCATTCTGCTGTATTTGAAAATACAGGGCAAGCAGTGTTTGAACTTGAAATGGAATTGATAGATAGCTCAATTATTTCTAAATATCCCCTCTTGGTAACAGTAGTAGCAGGTGCTAGTGAGCTCCAATGATCTTATTCCTAGAAGTGCCTACATTCATTGGGGGGGCCTGAAACACTGTCTCTCTTCTTATGTTGGCCAGAAGAAGTGAAATGCTACTGTTTAATATTGGGGTCTAGGTATTTCTTGATTCAGATTTAGAAACAAGCAAACAAAAGCATTTCTGTGGGGAATTGTGAGTAAACCTGTAAAATAACCTGAAATCCAGATGGATATTAGATATTGTGGTGAACAGACTTTGCACGTTATGAACATTTTCACTATTTTAAATTCATTTTTATTCCTATTTGGAGTTAAAATATTTTTATGGTCTTTATTTTATTTTTTCTGTTGAAGGCAAAGCAACAGAAATTCCAGTGTTAGGATAAGGCCACTTTACAGGATGAAGTCCAAGACACAAGAGGGATGTAAGGCTTCAGGTGGAATGGTAATGCTCTTAGCTGCTCTGGAGGATATTAGCTTCTGGTTTTGTGTCCTATATAGGAACTTTGTGAAAGTCCTTATTCAGTAAATTTACTATTTTAACAAGTAACTCACACTTGATGCTTTGCCATTGTGCCTTCTGCCTTCTGAGCATGTGTGATATTTTTAAAGACTAATATCTGTTATTTCTACTAAATATGTAAGAATTATATCTTTTCTAGTTACCTTTTTCAAACTAACAATGTGCATTCCCTAAATACAGCCATCTCTTTTCCAGAGGGATTTGAAAGTTCCACTGCCTAGTTGGGTCTGAGGAACTGTTCAAAGCCTGACTAATATCTGTAGGAGATAGAGCTACCAGAGAAAATTTGCTTTCAGAGAGCCATCAAGGAGGAAAAGCCATGTCAGGCTGTGTGGGAGTACAGGGAGTAAAGGACACCATTGAGTAGGTAAGTAGGTATTGGCCAGCACTTACTTACTTTGGCACAATGTATTAGTAATAAACTGGATGCTCCACTGCATGGTGTAAGTGTAGTTTTGACTAGTGAGTGGCTTTATAGCACAATAAATTGTTTGTCAGATTGAATAGCTGTTATTACCTGGGTATGACCAGGAACATACAGGCTGGAAGTGTTTTCAAAACAGACTGGTCCAGACTGGCTGAGAAAGTATCAGTCAGCACTAACTATACTGATAAGATTTTGAAAAGTTTGTTTTTTGTTTTTGTTTTTTTTAACCAATCCTACTAAACAAAGCTCTATGCAGTATAGGAATGGGATCTTCTCAGTGTGTAAGAGCTGGTGGGGAAGTGGAATTATCAGCTACGGAAATAACTCCAGTAGAGCATTGTAACAAATTTGAAGACTGTTATAGATGAAGCATGAATGGAAATGTGTGTGTAAGCACCAGAAGAAACAGCAGCACGAGAGTTAAAATAATGGCCTGAAATGATAGCGATGAACATAATTCCCAGTTAATCAAAGACTTCTGTAAAACCCAAAAGGCAAGCACAGGACCACAGCATCATGTTAGTGGAATATTGTGCATTCTGACAATGTTCATTTGATGCACTTCCTTCCACAGGCATACTCTTTATATAGTAAAGGAAAAAACCACAGTACCACCAATGCCATGTTGCACACCCAAATCACTGCAGCTAGGGAAAGCAAATACTATTCAGTTTTTAGAATGGTTATTTTTCAAAGACTTTGGGGTAAGATACATCAATAAATACAGCTAATATTAGAAATGTTAGGTAACCAAATCTCGCAATCATAGAGCAGGATATGTGTCCTTGTGTCTCACCCAACTCTTACATTATGGGAATGTATCTGATATTTCACTGAAACATCTCACATGCTACAGCAAGGCACTGCAGGATTAAACAAACTTGTATAATTTGTGAATTAGTGAAGAACACGTCTTCATCAATATTCATATTTATTTGTGTAAGAATAGGAAAGAAAATTAATAAAGAAGAACATAGAATAAAGTTGTACTGGATAGACTGTATAAAAATCCATGTTGATATAACTGACAGGTCCAGGTCAGGGAAAATGTGTTTGAAATAGCACTTTGTTTTATGTGGCTACTGTCTTGGTTGTCATTTCTGACACTTCTCACAAGAGTATTTGAAGGCAGAAGGTATCTCGAAATCGTCGCAATTTTTTAATTTAAGATAAATATCCTTTTCCATGAGAATATTTTAACTTGAGTAACTTAAAATGGAATTATACTATAGTAAATTTAGGAAGCCTCTTTTTCTTCCCTCCTTCAGTGAGCCAGGAAAGCATATGTTGGGAGTATTTGCAGTTAAATATTGAAATAATTTACAGATCAAAGACTAGTAAACAGATACATACTTGTGAATAATTTTTTTGTCAAAATCTCCAATTAGTGTGTCAGAAGAAAATTAACATTTTGTGTTGAGACCTGCTGTTAAATAATTGATGTTAAATGTAGGGTGCTTGTTGCATCTTCTTGCACAATTTATTTTGTTTTTCTCAGAATAATCAAGAGCATCTATCCAAAGTGACACCAGCATAAATGAAGTGTGATTTGATTATATACAAGAACTGCTTAATGACTGTGGAGTTCCCTAATGTGATACGGAGTCAAGCTTAACTGTCAAGGTTACACTTCTGTAACCACTTCTTGTTCTCCACTTGACTAGAACTGTCCTGTGCATTCATTATTCAGCCAAAATGAGCCTGTTTCCTCTGTGAGAGCTGAGGAGGCAGTTCCCATTTCTCTTGTGCAAGTAGTTTGCAGCTGAAGAAGGTGCCATTAGTCCTTCACCCTCTACTTATTTCCCAAGGGCTGAGATTTTTATTTTTTTTCTTTCAGGTATCCTTTGTACTTGAAGGTGATATTTCAGAGAATCTCATTTTACAATGAAAATTTATATCGGGGCAAATCCACTCACTGTGGAGTTAGCATTTATGGTGTAAGAAAAGTACATAACTTGCGTAGCATTCTGATTTAGTGCCAAATATTTTATATATGTCTATCTCACCAGTGGCATTTTTGGTTGATTATATATTAACATTAACAGGCCCTAAATTGCTATTTGTTCCTAAACACAAGTGCACCCATTTCAGGGATTACTTCAAAGATGCTAAGGGAAACTGTTTAATCCACATGTTAAAAAAAAAAACTTGGCAATATACTAATTAATATATGTAGGTTCCACCACATTGTACTTGGGGGAAAAAAGGGCATTACATACAGTTGTGTTTCACATCATTTTGCTTCTAGCCGATGTAGTACCAGCGTATTTCCTCCATGGTGGTCACTGGTAAATAGTACTCTAACCCTTAGGTATATCACTGCAATTTGCCCATATTGTGGGCAATGCACATACTAGATGACATCTCCTGGAAATGAAAGCTGTAACCAGGTGTACTGAGTTTAGTTCAATTTTCACTTTCATCCCCCTGTGTTTGTATTCTTTTGTCCAAGCATATCTCAGCTTGGATGTTCATAGAGGAAAATGTTCAGCAGAAAGGTTCTCAGCCCTTTATAGCTTGCTTATGCTCCTTTTAGCCTTGATTTTATGTATCTGCAGACATACTGATTATCTGTAGACATACTGATGTTTATACCTAACCCTTTTTTTTTTTATTTTAATTTCACTTGATGCCAATAAAATCCACCACTACCCACTTAGCTGTTCTCCAGTTCTAGAGACATGTCAGGGACCTGCTGATACCATTTTGCCAGGTTGAAGGACCTGAGGTGAAGTACCTTTTGTACATACTGTCCATATTCAGCAGGATAGATACTAGCTCAAACGCCTCTGTACTGCACTCTAGTGTATGGTCTGCAGAGTTCCCCCTCCCTACTCTACAGAAAGTCCTTCTAAAATTCTGATGATTTTTTATTTCTTTTTCCTTTATATATTTAAGTGGAAAATGTCATAGAAAAATATAAAATTGTTTTGTTTCTTCATTTTAAATTCACTGTGCTTTGAAAGGAGGTTTTAGTGGCTCTGTCTATGTTAATATCTGGAACTTCAAACTGCTGTTTTCAACTGTATGTTGATACTTTAGGGAACCTAAAGCCACTATTCAGAATTAGGCACATGGAAGATGAGTTCTAGATTTACCTGCTTAGCTTTGAGCTAATGTTTCTCTGAACTTTGGTGCCGGACCTAAGTGCTAAGTACTAGGAACTTAGGTAATGGATCTGACATTTGGGTAGCTTATCTTTACATGTCTTTGTCTGGGGAGTGGCCAGCTGTACTGCTACATGCTTTGCAGTGATGTCAAGTGGGGTTATCCAGAACAATTGCATAAGGATGCATATCACAAAAAGGGTGTAAAATCCAATAGGAGAGTGTAACTTCTGATGGAGACAGGCTTACACGTGCCTGCAGTCTGTCTGTATCAATCAATCAGGCTCCTGTGTTTGTTATCAAAATCAATCTAGAATGTAAATAGCTGTTTTAAAAATGAAACTAAATCCAAATTAATCCTGTCTTTTCTCTAGTACTCTAGATACTGCAGAACATTTTTTAACATAACAAAAAGTGGGATTACAAAAGCAAAAAATTGAAGCTCTGTATCAGCAGAAAAAGTGTTTGTGCTGTTCCTGATAAACAATGTGAACAGAAATCCAATAGCTTCTATTCCATATAAATACTTCAATCTTACATGCAATTTCACAAAGCTTCCACATATTTAAAGAAAAAATCTCTCCCTTTAAAAAAGGAATAGAGCATTAACTATGAGCTGCTACCAAGCACCCATTTTGCAGTTCCATTTTCCTCTTGCAGAACAAATGACAGTTGTAGCCCTGACATAAAACAAGTTCATGAGCCTCTGACTTCATGAGGCTAGTTTAATAATGGATGTGGACTATCTGACCATCTTACCTGTTTGTTGGCATCTGTCCTTGTTTTCCTTTTCTCTCTTTTCTGTTCTAAAGAATATGAAAGGAAACCATAAATGCTGTGAGGTGTGTGTGTGCGTGCATGTGTTTGAATGTATATTTACAGGGAAGGCAAGGAATATCTTAGTACACAGATAGGATGGTGCTTGCAAAATTGATGGTGCAGTTTGAGATACTTAGCATGGATCATGCCCTTAGCTCTAAGTAGTTCAAAGGCTTTGCAGTCTTTTGTCCAATACTTCAATTGTACAGGTATCTAGTCTGATCACTTTTATTCAGCCAATAATGCATGTTGAAATGCATACATTTTAACATAAATATGCTTTTTGGTATGTACTAGCAATTTTTATAAATATATTGTTGTTGACACTTGTGTATATTGACCTATTTGATCTTTAAATTAGAATACTATTTCACATCCCCAGTAATTTGCATTTCTAGCATCTTTCAGTTGTCTTTCCATGTCACTCAGCAGCTTGCTGCTCTTCTGAAGAGTAATATGAGTAATATAAGAGGAAATACAAACTGGTTGTCTAGAAACCCGCTAGATCTGGCCAGGCTTATCCCCTCTTCCCACACTAGAAGTGCGAATGCGATTCAGCAAGCCACATGCTTGACAGACAGTAGGTGTCTTCAAAATAGTCAGACTTCCTTCTACAGACGCTTCTGTTGAAAGGTAGTTCCTATGCGAGTCCTCCTACAGATATCTCACAAAGCAAGACAAGTAATTTTGCAAAATGATGCCCTCGGAACTGGAAAGATGTGCTTGGAACTGGGGTGGTCCAGACAGATTTAACCCAGATTATGTATGCTTTTGGTGTTGTTTTGGCTACTTTACAAAGCAGGCAAACTGCCGGTAGAAAATGGAGCACTATTACCTAACAAGCTTTAATTTCTTTGTGAGGCTACAGCATAGCAATAGCTTGCTGCCTCCAGCAAATCTAGGGCCCCAGTGTTTGGAATTGTATAAATATAGAGTAAATAAGTAACTTTTTTCTATTTCCCAAGTGCAGAGATCACTGCAACAAGTAGTAATAAATTGATATTAATCATATCTAATTTAGGAGTAGGCAGAGGCTAAGGGAAGGGAAAGGAAAGATAAGTTTTTCTTCGTTTGCTACACACTTAAAATAATGTCTTCCATTTTAAAGAAGGAGCTGGTATTTCCAGGCTGTGTTCAAAAGGGAGGCTGTGAACAAACTTTGGCAAACACAGATGCTCTGTCCATGTCCTGGGAGCCCTGACTGGCATGTGGCAGTGAGATGTTACTTCTGGCACCATGTGCCTTGATGATCTGCTGAGTCCCTGGCATGGCAATCTGTGTAGCAAAGATCTGTGAAGACATCAAGGACTTGGCAGCATTGTATGCAACTTAGCAATACAAGCCTCAATTTGCCAACAGGTATTGCTGCATGAGTTCATTCACTGAATGCAGAAACAAAAGCCAGCTTTTCAGTGAGTGAGAGGGAAAGAGAACTTCTTGCCAGCTGCATTGCTCATTAGTCCTCTTAACCTAGCTTAACCCTTTTGTGCACAGCGAAGCTGTGAAGAAGCAAGGAGTGTTTGAATGCTTTGTGGATGCTTTCTGCATTTGTTCATTAACTGTTAGAAAGCAGCTGGCCATGCTGCAAGAGTGAAACTTTAGGAATGTGTTTCCAGATCTGCTTGGGCAGCTTGCCCTCCAGTTTGTGAGGCTACAGTTGAAGGTATGCAAAGATCAGAGATACTGTACTGGAGAGCAGCAGGATGTCTGCTTAAGACATTTGGGATAGTGTATGCATGGAGTATCCATTTTTCACCGTAAATCCTGTTTGCCATGCAGTTAGCTCAGAGTTCACTTTGCAGAGTGATGTGAAATGTGATTGTGTTTTGCTCTGAAATACACATACAATCACTCCGCTTTTGTTTTTGTATAGCAGTTACTGCTGCTCATGCCATACTGAGGTATTTTGACATATGGACAGGGTGCAACTTCTCTCTTAAATAAAATAAGTCTGAAGGAAGACAACAGGTCAATAGCACTTCCTCCCCTAATGCAAGCTGAAAGGGGTATGAAGTATGTAGGTTACAGGGAGTCACAGAGCAGACAGCAGCCTCAAGAAGGGTACCTCAATTCCTGCTGCATGGCTCTCAGGGCTCCTGCCCCAGCTGCCAGTAGTGCTATATCTCTCTCTCTGGCTGTCTACAAGGACTGAGGAGAAATTTTTAGGCAGGCAGCATTACCTACTGATCACTTAAGACCACCCAAGTGAGGCAGCATCTCACTGGCAAGTGAATGTGAGCAGACAAGAAGGGCTCTGAGCTCTCATGTTTCTGAGGCCATGCGCACTGCCAGGAGGAGTGCAGAGGAAGAGGCAGAGGTAAGGTACGTGCTGCAGGAATAATGCTCTTGGGGTAAGGCACCCCAGCTTCTCCCATCTAATGGCCTGCTGCCTAGCCCTTGCAATATCTGGGGCTGACCTATAACACTGCACCTAAGGAATGGCCTTCTGTGGGAGAAGACAGCCCTCATTTAAAAGCTGCAATTCAGAAAGCTCATTTGGTGCACTGTATTAATTGCCCAGACGTCTGTACATGACAACTTCACCTAGTCTTTTTTAGGTGCCCTGAAGCTTTCTTCTATGTGAAACTTTGCAAATTCAGCTTCGTCATAGAAATATTTTACATGAAATGAAATTAGGAGTTTTTTCTATACCAAGACTTGTCTGACACTGTTACTGTTTCACTGATTTTGTATGTTTGTTGTTCTTTCATCTTGCCACCACCGAAAATAAACAAACCCAAGTGAAAAGCCTTGGTTAAAAGAGCATGGGATTTCAAATGGCTGCGGGGGGGACAAGAAAACCACCAGCTGCACGCTAGCTCACTGTAAGAAAAGCAGTGGGCTAGGTGGCCCTTTGTGTAGGTCCTGCTCTCAGAGTATCCCAAACTGTTCACGAAAGCTTGCCTTCACGATGCAGCTCCACAGCACTTGCCCCAGCTCTCCTTGGTGTGACCACACTCAAATCCTGCTTGCCCTTCAGCTGGATATTTCTGCCTCCTTCTAGCATAATAATCTTTGAACTGAAGGTCAATTTCAAACAGAATTTATCAAAAGTAGAGATTTCAAAGTTAGCCATTTCAGAGCTCTGTTGAAATAAGAAACCCAACTTAATTTACCTGCTGAGCTTAAGGCTTCTTTGTTCGCACAACTCATTATGCAAAATTATTATTTTGTTTCCCCAGCTGCTGTTGAGTCAGCTTCTAGATACCAGACCAGAAGTGTCAATGTCAACACAGCATATATTGTTTGGAAGCTAGGGGGCATAGAAGGAATTGCAAGGTGCAAATCTGAGGGTTGACAATGATGCTCTTAAGGGGAAGAGAAAGCGATTTGTGTAACACAGACAGCTTTGTAAAACATCAAGGTGGAGAAAACCTAGATCCTGCTTATCTATAAGAAATCATCACTGAAGAATAGCCTGAGTTTTATTGCATGTAAAATTAAAAAGTTGTAGGCATTAGATTGATTAGATAGAGGTAAAAAAAAAAAAAATCACACCTTGAATTGGCCCAAACTTACTGGCAGTGTTTAGGGAAAATTTATATAAAATAGTCTGCTGTGCCCTAGCAAGCAAAGTGAATCTGAGGGGAAACTGTATCCAGGCTTCAGGATGACTTAGGTTTGCAGAGAGGCGAACCTTCATATGTGGGAGGTCTGAAAAGAAAAAAATCTCCAACCATTAGTACCTCAGGGGTAGGGGTCATACTTTATGAGCACAAACAGGGCTACAATTACTGCTAACTGTGCTCCTTGGGAAAGGCAGTATGGGCTTGAAGAAGGAGCAGTTCAGATACGTTTCCTTGAGCTGCACATTAGTTGTTTTTTGAGACAGTGGCTTGCAAATCAGATACAAGTTTTAAATGGCAAAAATAATCTGCTACAAAAATAGCTGGTTTGGACATTACACCCAAGAAATGATTTGGTTCCCTAATCCTCCCAGTCAAAGCTGGCTGGATCAGTTAGTAAAGGAAAAATGTTGAGGAGTAAGGTAACAACAAATAGCCTGTGCATTGGAATATATAAAAACGGAACACAGTAATGCAGTGTATTGCTTCTTAAATTTACTAAGTACTTTAGCAAAAGACAGATTTTCCAAAATGGCTGAATATTTTAAAATATTTCAAAAAAGTATTGTTTTGATGAGCAGAACCAGCTCTGTATGTACTAATATAAAACATCTGAGAGTCTACAGAAAAATCACAATTTTAAAATCACTTTAAAGACAGAAAAAAAATCTTGGTTACAGCTTCAGACACTACTGGCCACAAACACTCCCAAATGCATATATCAGCATGCACCCCCGCTCTCCCCCACCCCTCTCCTTCTTCAAGGTTTCAGCAATGCATTAGAAAGGGAATGGCACTTTCTGTTAAGCATAACGTGTTTTTTTTCCTTAATTTTATTTTATTTGTATTTTTTGTTTTTTAATCTACCCATGAGCTAATTTCCTGAAGTGATTTTCTTCCATACTCAGGCATAGAAATATGTGGTTTACCTCAAGTTACTTTTGAAGAATTACTGCTGCACAGTTAAACCGCCTGAATAGCATTTTTAAGATTTTTTCAAATGATGAAAGGGGATTTGTCCCAGAAGTAGGTGAAGCAGGCATCCTGGTAAAACTCAACCTCCACTCTGCAGCTATCCAAACAGCCAAAGCAAGCTTGCTTTTATATAAAAAGCACTGACTGATGTTCAAGGGAGGCCCATTGCAGGCGGTGCGTGAACTGGGACCCCCTAATGGGCCAGTCAGCAGTCTCTGCTAGGTGATCTATTGGGAACTTTCCCCTGCCCGACCTAATCCTCAGTGTTTGTGCCAGAAATGTTTTCTGGAAATCAGGCTTAGAGACATCGCAGAGTTTATTTAAAAAAATAAAAATAAAAACCTGTGTTGACTCCGAAGTGAAAAGGTGTAAAGAATATGTAAATGAGTAGGATTTCATCAAAAACAGTTCAAGAATTAGATATGCTTCTGACAGATTTAGACATACTTTTATTTCACTTTCTGATGATTACAGTAATTTCTCTGACAAGTGTTAATTCCTAAGTTATTTCTATAGTTCCTACCCTCTATATCCAAATGTAATCTTTTTTCTCTGTCATTGATCATGAAAAATATTTTTTACCTTCCAGAAAAATACTTTTTTTGTTTAATATAGTATCCCTCACAGTTTAATGTTATAAAAGTTTGAGAAAGAAAGCTTGCTAGCTTTGTAACTTGTTTACAGAGGGTAAACACTGAGAGTGATAGAGAGGATCTCTT
This sequence comes from Anser cygnoides, assembly GCF_040182565.1. Lineage (NCBI taxonomy): Eukaryota > Metazoa > Chordata > Aves > Anseriformes > Anatidae > Anser > Anser cygnoides. The sequence goes on from NC_089876.1 coordinate 53,123,576, forward strand.
TTTAAGTAAGTAGACATGCATAATGTTTGTCATCTCAGACATGAATTTGGTTTTATATTTTGAAAGGCTACCAACAGAAAGCATGTGTGCCAACTATTTATATTTTGCACTAGTAGTAAATCAAAGAATTGTAGTGTTTTGTGGTTTTTTTTCTTGTTTGCTTAAATTAAAAACAAAGTCTTGTCATGGCTATAAGAACTTCTCGAGTAGTAGTGAATCTAGCTTCAGAATACAATACGGAGGGCTTATTTCTTCAATTTAGCTAATTACTTTATGAGATTTTATAAATGCTGGCTAACTATCGACTCTGCTGAATGCTTCTATTGCTTAGTAAACACACCTTGAAAAAATGCAGTGTTTTTTCACTTGGCTTAAACTAATCACTGCGTTTCTTTAAAAGGAGGTTGTTCTTCCCATTTTAAAGCTTTGTGGTTGCTGGTTGTTCTCAATCTGCTGCTGGCTGAGAATAGAAGAATTTGTGGTACAGTGAGAAGGACCGAATGGTTAGATTTTCCATGTTTTTATTGTAAATAATGCAACTTATTTTTTAATAACTGTTGTGTGACTTTCAAAGGATGGCAGTTGCCTTACTGTCAGTTGAAAACTTGACTAGTGTTCACGAAATAAACCTTTAGGACATGATAAAAAAAATGGGGGGTTCCATCCCAGTTTAGGGATCATAGGTTCATTCTTTTCTTTTTTTTTTCAAAATATTTGTTGTTTCAAACTTAAAATATATTTTTATTCAAGCAGAAATGCTGGATTGCTTCTTTTAAACTACTTTCACTGATATAGACTGCAGGAACATATTTCTTCACCCTTAAAATTGTTCTTTAAAAGCTCAACTAGAAAGAGATAAGTAAGCTTTAAAACAAAACTCCTTCAGAATATCTGTATGGTATTTTGATTTGTATGAGAGCAGAAGGGTTTTGTTGCACCTACAGGACAGAGGTCATGCAGACCTCTTTTTATATTGCTCCATTTTATAAATAAGCTCCTGTTAGTTATTAGATTATATCATAATGATTTTGATAGTGTTCGTATTAACAAAATACGTAAACTAAGCTAAGAATTAAGTTCATCGACTGTGTTCTTCACAGACTCTTAGAACCGCAACTAAATTTAAAAATATGTACTGTACAGGATTTCGTGGTTTATTTTGTTACTTTCCAGAAACCACACAAAGAAAATGGTTTATGAGCTTCTTCTAACATGGCTCTCTCACTTCTTGTTTCTTGGCTAAAATGGCAGCAGTGTCACCTGCAGACTTCCTGGACCTTTGTTTGCATAGAGAAGGAGGTGCTTGTAATGAAGGAAAGTCTGTTTCAAGTAGTACTGCTACCAGAGTCTGGTCAGTTGTCCTAGAGTTTTGCCTTGTTTCCTTGGAAAGGAAAGTCACTAAAAAACTGTGGCTTCTGCTGCATTAGTAAGGTGACCAAGGTGCTGTATTCAAGCTACATCTGTTTTCTGGCACTTCTCAAGGATTTTCTGGAGTAATTGATGTAGGTAAGGACTTGAAAAAAATAAAAAGGGGAAAAAAATATATGAAAGCAAAACACAGTAATGCAGTGTATTGCTTCTTAAATTTACTAAGTGCTTTAGTAAAAGACAGATTTTCCAAAATGGCTGAATATTTTAAAATATTTTATATACTTATCCCGAGATTACAAAGGATTTTAAAAGACAGCAAAAGAAATGGGTGATTCTTTAACTTAAACAAAATACTTCAGCCATTTGACTTGTTTGGGCTTGGGGTGCCTGCATGTATCTCCAAAAAGTAAACAAATTTTCATTGAAATCAGATGTAGTAACTGGTCTGGAAAGTAATAGTTATTGTTCTTGCATATTTGGGTCTTTGGAGAATTCCTTCTGGCATCTAAATCAAAGAGATGTGTACTCAACAGCATTCCTATATTTGATTGACTTTCCGGCTTAAGTGCAGATTATGAGAATTTTTATTGGTGTAATTGTAACAAATATGTATTTCTAACAGTTAACGATACAATGCAGCAATAAAACATTTGGAAAATCAAACTTGCCTGAATGCATGCTGTCAGTGGGATACAGATACTGACCCCGGGGGCATCCTGCTTGAGGCTGTAGCTTGTAGCTACCATTCATTTTCATAGGCACGGGATTTGAGAAGTTTGTGATTTCTTTGAAACTTCAGTTGAGGCATGATATTAATTCTGCCCTTGGGTTGTGTGGAAGAAATCTCATTAATTATCGTATTATGAGATATTTGTACACAGCCTGTATGGCTGTTTCTAATACCTTGTTCTTGTGCATCTCTACTTCTTACGTCTAAGAGAATTAACAGTGCTTGTAAACAGAACATCAGAGACCCCAAAGGTAGAATAGTGTATGTTCTTTTCTCTTTCTACACAGAAAGTTTTGATGCAAGGCAAGTGTTATTTTGATAAATTTTGATTTCCTCTGATTTAGATCATATTTTTTCTAATCATTTATTCAGATATATTGGGTGTGGGGGGAGGGTGAGGATTGTATTTCTCTTAAATACTAACTTACGTTATTCCTCTAAGAGAAGACTTTGGAACTACACAGTGAAATCTTACTTTCAAAAATGTCTAAGTGCTCTTTAGCCCCATTAAGAATGAAATTTTGACATCTAAATAACTTCAGAGAATGCAAATACTTCACGCTTTATCTTTGCAGAGAAAAAACTCCTCTCTAAGCATCTACCACAGAAATGGTTCTGCTTTTTAAAAGAACACAAGTCTTTAGGAGCAGTGAGGAGGGTGACAGAGATCAGGGGAAATCATGCTTTGGGTCTGTAGTGACAGAAATCATGATTAGAAGTTAGAGGGGCTGTATGGTTGGGAAAAAAAAAAAAAAAAAAAAAAGAAAAACCAAAACCTTTAAATGTTTTCCCACCTAATCAAAGGTACACTCAAAATAGCTCATCATTTGAACAATTACGGTATGTAGCTTTCTAAAAAGAAAATGTGTGAGAAATATGTAGGCTGTCTGACCTCAGCTTCCTACCTTTTTTGCATTTTTCACCAGTCTTGCTTCTTTTCTTAGATTATAGCCCTGGTCATGCAAGTGCTCCCTACATTCAAACACTGTGTGACCTTTACTGCTGAATGTCAGATTTACATATGCTATATTGGGAACACATTTGTGCATACAAAGTATGAGACACTGAAGTTGTTAAATGGCCCAGTTCACCGGAGCTTGTGTCTACAAAGTGGTGAGAAGAAGTGAGTCAAATTTATTTTTTCTCCTTAATACATGGATGTTATTGTATTGCACTATTATTCTCAGGAGAGAAAAAATGAAAAGTAGTGGCTTCTTTGTGCAAACAGTCCCGGAGAGTCTGCCACAGCCTCTCTCACTGGGTCTTACCATATAGAGATAAGAGAAAATGTTGCTTTTCAGAAGCTACTAGTAGCCAATTCTGACATCGGTTAGAACCCTTGATCACCCTTAAGGAATCTGTTGAATTTGCATTATAGTTTGCTTGTTGTAATTTCTTATCCATGTATCTAATGCTTCAGAAATTACTGTAGCCACCTGGTCCAAAGAGCAACCAGTTTATGGTGACTATATCTTACTAGACAAATCTTTACTCCCGCCTTTCTCATTTCTGCCTGTAGTGAGAATGAACTTTCAATGAAAGAAAGTATAATATATCCTTTCTTTTCCTTCCTTTCTTAACTAGAATTGAGGATAGTTGGAAAGCAAACTGAAATAGGAGAAATGTTCATCAGAAATTGAAACTTGCAGCTGAAATGTTTCTAGTCAAAAAATAAGATGATACTTCGAGCAAATCAGCTGCAAATTAGCAAATGTACAGTTGTAATTTTATTAAATGTGATAGGGTTACATTATATTGGAGGTAAATAACCATGATGTTAGTGGAGTAATGTTTTTTTAGTACTTCTAGGTATTTTTTTGTGCTGTATGCATTTGTAATCTGTGTAGACTTCCGACAGTGACAAGAATCCTAGTAATGATTAGTTTGATGGATAAATGTTGTGGAACATCAGCCACTGAGCTACTCAGCCTTAGTTTATCACATTTTATTTGAATTTTTGATTGTCAGGGTTTCAAATTCTCCAGAAAGCCACTTGATGATTTTGCATCTCTGGTTATGACAGGGCAGAGGAAAGTGGGTGACAGTTTTTTGGTTTTTTTTTCTACTTGCTTTTTCATGTTTATGTTGTCATTTTATACTTTCTCTGAATTCATATTCTTCCAGTCCCTTGCTTTTCCAATAACAGTGAGCAGAACGAATTCAAATGTCTGGAGCAAGGTTTTGGACAAATCTTTCTTCTGGAGACTAAATTGCAATGAAACTAGATACAGGCTTATTGTTGTCCACTGAAAGCATATGGTTTTTCAAGTTAGAACCGTAATTAGCCAGGTCAGCAAATTCAGTGCAGCTGATATTCAAGATGAGATGAGGTGTGGACTAAAAGCCCTCAGGTAATCTTATCTGTTCTTGATCTTTTCTTGCATGTGAAGTTTGTCAGGTAGAATTTGGGCTGGCAAACCTTGAGACAGGAAAGCAAGCCAAGCTTTGTAACACTTACCAAGGAGTAAAGTACCAGGAGAAAAGTACATCACAGTAGGGCTCAGGGAACTTCCTGATACAGAACTTGGATTTACTGTAACTTTTTATGGCCTTGAAATATATTGAAATTCAGTCTCTAGTGAATATGCAGGAAGGCAAACTTAAATCATCATAACTTACTTTCATTCCAGATGGTTTCTATAGGCTTCTGAGACTTACCTTCAACATAGAGTGTATTTGTAATTTTAAAATTTATCATAACAATTTTTTGCTACTAGCTTTGGAAAAGTGCTGTAATTTCTTTAATGTAAGTGGAATGTAGGGAGCAGTATTATATGGGTTCTATAAAACCTAAGCTCCTTGTCCAAAGACCCATTAGTCTTACTAATGGATTAATAAATAAATAAATAAGTCCAGAAAAAGCATTGACTCTGGATGCGGAAATCTCAGTGTCTGATGTCTGAGCTATACTGTCTTCCATATTAAGGAACAAACTCTTGTGTAAACTGGTAGTTGTTTCTTCCTATCATTCTCGAAACTGGCACACTGCAGTTCAATGCTTTTCTTCTTTCTTTCCCATTTTTATTTCTGTTGTGAGAATTGTTATTTCAGAACTATTCATTTCTGAAAGTGACCAGATTTCCTTTTCTAAAGAACTTAGTACCGTGTCAGTTACCTGAGGATCTTGGGGTAAATTATTCTGCAGGAGACTAAATTAAATCCAAGATTGCTTTGCCCGTTCTTCATATTGTTGTGTTTTAATTAAGCCTTTTAAAAAGTAATGCTGCTTACTTCTCAGAAAGTAGTATGATAAAAGTATAAAATGTATTGTGTTAGTTTGTAATATCTTGAGGACACTTGCTTGAAATTCAAGCCAGACTTGATATAATAAACAATCTCCAGAAATTGTCATTAGAGACTGCTTCTGGGCATAGAACTAGCTTTAGTGACCCTCAAATTTATTTGACAGAGTCCAGATTAAATGAAGCAATCAAAAGACAATGCTATCACTAATGGTTTATTATTCTTCCTTAAATTTGTTGTTCACTTGTTAATGACCATGTTTATGATTTTAAAAAGCCCAGAATTATTATTTAAACCAATATTCTAAAGCTTTTTACTGCTGACAATAGTTACATTGCAGCTTTGTGATTACCTAGGAAAGAAGTCTTCATTTATTTTTCTGTGGGGTTTTCTTTTTTTGTTGTTTGGTTAGTTGCTTGTAGTTGTTGTTTTGATAAAAGCGTTTTCCTGACTGTGGAAATTATTTATGAAAAAATAAACTATTTAAAGATATTTTATATCCCTATTTTTGCATTATACTGTACCTTTGCAACATTTTCTACTTTAACAATCACCATTTAGAAATACCTAGGACTGGAATTTAGGAACTTCTGGAAAGGCAACCATGGTACTATTTTTTCTGACACATAGTAAACTTAATAATAGCTTCTATTTTTTTCTCTCCGGTTTACAAACAAATGAATGCATACAGCGTGAAATGCACTCTGGCTTCAGTGTTACCGAGTAGACTGCTACTAAATCATGCTTTCTCTGACGTGTCCTTGTAAGTGTAGAGCTCCTCAGTTCCAGTTTAATAGCACAATCAAGCGAGCAGCAAGTCACACTGGAATTTTTTCTCTACCTACTCTTGAGATCAGAATCTTAGGGTAGAGATACTCTGCACATTTGATAAGGGGAGAGACTGGGGGGAGACGAATCGGCACATTACTTCCTTCATGTTATTTTTGGATATGACTAGCATTCCTCCCCTTACACACACCCTCTTTTTCTCCCCAGCCCCCTTCTCTTCCATGCATTACAAGCTCATACAAACACTCTCACGTACGCTGAAGCAAAAGCGAGAGCAACAGCTGGACTGAAGCCACAGGACTTAAACTCTGCTTCCTCATTGCCAGCAGGCTTTGTTCTTTGGAATCACTCAGAACTGGGGAGAACGTCTTCATTGCTGACCGTGAGTGGCTGGAATTTTGGCAACTCGGCTCTCTATTAATTTTTTCTCTGCTCTTCTGCAAACTAGGCTGAATTTAGAGCAGCAAAGCTCAGAGCTGGGAATAGGCAAGAAATAAAGGATCCAGAGACGATCAGCCATCAGCTTCTTTGGGGGGGGTGGGGGTCCATCTGTTCCCCAACGGTAAGTGCCAGCATTAAATGTGTGTAAAGATGCAAGAAAGAATAAGGTGCTTTAGCTGTTTTACTACAATAGGGGAGGGGAAAAAAGTGTGTGAGTGAATCATACAGCGCGTCTTCAGTAATAGTGGTCTCCAAACAGCACCTAGCAGTAAAATTTTCCTCATTTCTCATTTTCCAAAACGCGCTGCAAGAATGTATATATTTTAGCCACATTCCTGAGTACCTGTGCAATTCTAGAAAGCTTTCCAAATGGCTTCAGTATTGGTTTTTCTGCAGATCTTCTTTGTTTTGAATCATGTAGAACAGAGTGGCTTTAACTTGCAGAGTAACCCATTTTTTTAAGTGCAAGAGCTGAACCTGGGCAGTGAAGGTTTTCCCTCGCAGACGATACCTATAAAGCTAAAGTTCAGGGAGGATGGGGGAGTGAAAAGGGATGAGATGCTTCCTAAGACTGTTTATCTTTAGCAACCAAAAATAGACTGGTTTTAAATGATCGGCATTCATTCAGAGGTCATCCCCCCCTGCCCCCTGTAACCCCTCCTACCCCTCTTACCTTCCCCCTCCCTCCCCCCCAACCTTAGGGGCCAAGCAGATCTGTTTTAAAAAACAAAAAGATCGGAGGGCCTTCTGTTTTACTGCATGCAAGTGAAAGCTAACGTACAGTGAAAGAGTCGATGTGCTTGGATAAATGACTATCTTAGAGAGGACAAGAGTTGCAAAAAGAAACTTGGTTGTCTTCCAATAAGCAAAGTGATTTAGCTGGTCTTGCTTTATTTAAAAGCTGACTGCTGTCAGAAGACTGCTGTCTTCTAAGTTTGCTAGCAGAATAAATTGCTTTGTAACAAAGATCTTTTTTTTTCCCCTCTCCCTATCTTGTCTTTCAGAGAAGTTTTATAAAAATCAGCAGAGCAGCAGGTTAATCCAAATGCCCTGCTCTCAGAAATGGCACCTAGCTGTCAAAAGAAATTCACTGTAGGGACCCATTTGTTTTAAAGCTAGTGATAAGCACTGCTATCAGCGTGCTGTTATGTCTTGCTACATGGCTTATCTTTAAGTGATAAAAAAGAAACCCTTGAAATCCAAACGTTCAAATATGTAGTAATTGTAGGGAAGGAGTGAAGACCAGGTCATTGAACATATTTATGTACTTGTTGGGGAAAGGTTACTAGGACAATAGACCTGAAAAGAGGAAAGCTTTCCTTTCTCATCTCTTAACTCTGGCCCAATTAACTACTTCAAGTAGTTATTTAAGTGTTTTATGTGGACTGGCATGCAGCATCTTTCCTCTACTGCCTTATTTTCTGCTGGTTTGTCAGAGATTTGTGAAGGTGAATCTAGTCTCATGAAAAATATGCTGAATGTTCAAATGGGTGGTTGTGCAAAGTATAGCAGGCACTGTCAATAACCTGTTTGTTCTGAGGTCTGCAATTTTTGTTTTTTTCTAGTTCAGAAACATATAACCAAAACTCACCCTTTCTGACCTTCACCATTCATTTGGAAGAACAGTCTGCTTGGTGTGCTAATTGGTAATAAAATAAATAAATAAATAAATTCTTTTACTTTGGAAAAATTGCAAAATGGTGCTCAGCAGCATAGTTTGCAATGTGTTAGGATGTTGGTGATATTTAGTGCACGTTTTGTTTGCAATGGACTAAGGCACTTCTTTCTATGGCAGTTCCTGACTCTATTTATGGCAAGTTATTCACTGAACTGGAATTGCACACTAGAACTAGCAGAGATTCTTTTTCGGATCTAAAAATGGAATGGTGTTTTCCAGAGTTGGGCTCCCCCCTGCCGATGGCACTATGTCAGGTTTCCTTAGAAGTTGCTTTCAGTTTCACAATTTACATGGGTGCTATAATGACTTCTTTTTTTTTTTTTCTTGATTGATGTGGTGGAAAAATCTGACATCTTTATGCTGTTTTTCCTGCTTTGATATGTTAAATCATATTTTCTACTGACTGTGAGGTTTGGCACTGAGTGAGTTCAGAGATGGGCCTTAACCAAAACCCCTGGATTCCAACATCCCTGAAGTAGGAGAAGGTTAATATCTGGATCCAAACGTCTTGGCTCTGGCCTGTTCCTGTTTTAAATGCACATCACTTTGGCTACATGTTTAAATTGTTTTTGAGGTGATTAAGACCGAAAGAAATCTTTCAGGCTGCAGACAGATTTTAAAGAGTAAGTGACATAAGAATCTTACAGTTAGTTAAGTGAAGCTTGCTTATTTGCTGCTTAAATTTGACTTTTAGGAGCCCCCAGGGAATTACATTCCCCTTCCTCTCCTATAACTGCAGAAGTAAGTCATGTTTTGGAACTCCTTTTGAGATGTCCTGAGAAAGGTAAGGTGCTTAGTGCCTACAGTTCCTGCTTACTCCAGTGGAGCAGTGGAGGAGGCTAGCAGCATTTATCCAGGTGATACAAGTACTTCACAGGTGTTGGTTGATCCTGAGCGATCAGCCTACAAGCTTTTAATGAAGGGCCACATAAATTCTTATTTGTGCCAAAAAAATGCAGCCGCCCATGGTAAGCAGTGCTGTAGTGCTTCATAAAGGGATGTGCAAATTGTTACTGAAATCATGGTGGTTCTGCTTTTTTAATTGATCGACTTCTCCGAGTCTGGCCAGCTTAATGAATTCAATAGCTCTCTGTGAATACAATTACACACGGATCTGCCAGCTGCTTGTGGTGTCTCTGCTTCAGCAAAAAAAAAAAAAAAAAAAGCTGTTCTTTGGCTGTGTTGGCTCACTGTGGTTTGTGGCACACAGCACTGAATTATTAGGCAGTAGTTGCATTTTTTTCTTTTTCCCTTGAATGATTGAACTGTGATGTCACTTTTTGTCTTGGCTTTACCCTTTTTTTTTAAGCCTTTTTTTCTCTTTCCCTGCAGACTATTCTCTTAACACTAGGGAAGTGGGAAATGTCCCAACGTCCATTGCAGAGCAACTCTGTCTACCCCAGCACATTCCAGGGCCACCGAATCATTTGTGGTGAGAGTGATTCAGATCTGGTTAAGATGATTTAAAAGGGAGGTTATGGGCATACTGCAGTTGTGCATTTAAGAACATACAGAGAGTTTTTTACTGCCTGATTGAGACCACATGGCTCCAACTTAAACTTTTTTTTTTTACATGGAAATTGTTGGCTGGATATTCTCAAACGATTTATTTTTTTTTAATTGCCTGGAGGCTGAGTTGGGATCATGGCATTTAATGGTAAGGTCAGGGTTAAAACACATAGTTGTTAATGTTCCTTTGACTAAAAGGAGAGATGGCCTCTTTGAATATTTTGCATGGAATACAAACATTCCTCTCTCTTACATGACAGCAAATGTATCCCAGGAATTCTTTTGGATGTTATAGGGGAACTGGTGGCCTGATTTTAGAGTGAGAGAGGGAGAGGGACAGATATGAGGGAAGGTCTCCCTGTCATAAATCACACTAAATACGTTCCATTCCAAATAAATTCTGCAACGTAAGAAAAGTAAAAACAAAGGACAATGACCTTTTTGATTGTACACAGTTTAATTGCTTGCTTCCAAAACCAACACTTTGGGCTGCCCTGAAGAAGAGTGAGAAGTCTATATATTTAAACACTTAAATGTAAATTAAAATTAATATAATTTAATTAATATAATTTATAATTCATACATGATATGTATAAAACACTAGAGATAAATTATTGTAAGCCTGATGTTCAAGAGAAGGTGGTTTTGTTGTGGCTAAGGATGACCTGAATTTACTGAAAGGTCTACTTAACTTCTGAGATGGAATCAATACTGCTTCTAAAATCCGTTCTTTGTCCTCAAGGTTCTGCTCATCCTGAACTTGAATACCAGCTCATTTTGTATAGTTCGCTACTGTACCAGTCTTGCTTAAATTCTTAAAAAAAAAAAAAAAATTAAATAAACAAAGACTTTTTCTATGTCTTAACTCCAAATTTACCATTCTGATGACGTGGGTATCATAAGGAAAATTCTGACATACCTAATTTCTCTAAGTGGTATCTGTTGTAATTATCTAAAATATAACATATCCCTAATCTGGAGGATGAAAGTGTAGTAATCTATATTGTAAGCACTTTATAATACTATTTTCTTTTTATGCATATTGTTTATTCTGAAATATTCTTAAGCCAGTCTTGTTCATCCCTCAATACTGTCGTTGTCCTTTCTTCTCCCTTATATCCTTTCTCCCATAAACTGTTGTACAGCACTTGACAGAAGGCTTTCATTGTCCATGGAGGCCCGTGGACAGAATGCTGTTGCCTTCGAAGCCCCTACGTTGAATGATCTCTGCCCTTGAGGCACTGCTAAGTTCCACCACATCTGGCTGCTGTACTCTACCAACGGAGCCACTGCTCTCCTGAGTCTCCCCTGCATCTTTCCTGTCAGTGTGGCTGTTGCACATTGGATGTGCCACTGTTAGGATGTGACTTTTAGAGGGTGCATTTTTAGATACAAATGGGAAAACAAATCCACGGAGTTTCAAATTAAAAAAAAATAGATTAAAAGTTCTAACATTGAAAAATTCTCTGGTTGGAAGATGAAGCAAATATGAAGAACAATTCTTACAGTAGTGCTGTAAGAGTTTTCTAGGAATTGTATGTAAGTATTATTCTGTAACAGCAAATACAATAAACAATAACTTTTTTACTGTCTTTACTTTCTGGGGTAGTGAATTTAGCTGGACGAAACTGGGCAAAAAATGAGAATAATAACTCATACAGCTGTGTACATCCTTTTGAGATAGTTTCTTGCCTAAATTTATTTCTCTCTCTAATTTACAGGACGCATTAACTTATTTCTTAACTGCTTTTTTTAAATAAATAAAAAAAGATAAAAACTAAAACAAGCAAAAACCCTTTACCCAGTGTTCACAAACCACTGTGTAGTTAATTTCTGCCTCACATAAACTGCAATTTAAGTGTTTAAAACTTACTTGCAGTTTTTTTTGTATACTTGAATTGTGCAATGCAGATGGGAAAGCTATTAGTATTTTTGAATAATGGTTGTGACAATTAATCAGAGGCCAAAATGTATACTACAGCACCCTGAAATCTCTATCCCTTATGTCTTATTGTGTTCTGTCATTGTTCAGTTTTACTGTATTAACATTCATGAAATACTTAAAACCAACCTGAATTGTTTTCAGACAGTACAATATTAATTGTAGTATGGATAAAAAAATACAACCCCCCAGTTTTCTACCAGGGGGAGGAGGAAAGGAAGCACGGCCCTTACGGTGCCTGGTCTTAAACAGGGCATCTTCTGCCTGAAGCCTTTGACAAATTCGAGGTACATCTGTGCTTCACAAGTACAGTGAAGCGGAGGTGGTAAGTCTCTGCTGCATGGTATAGCCGGGTGTTTTCATACAAAGGCTGAATTATTCAGTTCTTTGGGACATCTCTAAAGCCAGCTTTGATAGGGCTGTTAAGGGCATATGGGTATTAATCTGTACCTAGACTGACATTTGTCATTCTTGCCAAACTTAATGACCACTTATATATGGCTTTCCTGATTGTAATGCTGGCACCATCTGCGTTGCACAGCTCATATTTAAAACAGATCCCCTCTCTCTGGTCAGTTTTTTAAACAGTGGAGAGGGGCAGGATGGAAAAGGGCTGGAAACAAGGATCGAGGAATTCTAGGATTTCTGTGGGCCACAGAAATCATATATATAAATTCTAGTCAATACAGAAATGAGTATACCTTAAAGCAGAATTGAGCACTGACCCTTGACCTGTTGGCTTCCTATGGAATTTTCAATTTTCCAGTGAAAACTGCTTTTGATAACGTTTCATGTTTCTGTTTTCACAATGATTATGAAAAATGCACATGGTACGCTTTGAGACATGGCTGGCTTTGAGACACGTGTTGGCAGGTGGGACGAATCTTGGACGAGATGAACGTTTGGAGCCAGTAGGCACTGGCCATAGCTACACAGATGGTGACACAAGCACGTGGCACTGGTACGTGTGTGCTTCTGGACCGTGCCATTTTGGCAGCTGGCAGCCATGGATATAAGTTTGTTTGAAAAGGCTGGAACCAAAGTGCTAGGTGAGAGCCCTGCTGTGTCTTGCAGCTAGTGAGAGCATGTAAAGTGCTTTAACTCAATACTCAGTAGATGCTAAATATCATTAATATGAGTTAATCACTGCTAATTAGGGGATGAATGTAGGTGGTGAATGTAGCCCTACCCCAAAGAGTCTTTGAGTTTTGAAGTGCACAGTAATGCAGGGGTTAACCCTGATGACAGGTATCTGTCTGCATAAGCCAAGTAAGCCTGTCACATTTTGCCTGGGCTATGTAATTTCGGTAAAATGATGCTGTGTGTAAGGAAGGATGCTGAGGAAATGGTGGCATAGGTTTTGCTGCCTTGGGAGAACTGAAGCTCCAAAGACAGTCGGTTTTCCTTCCCCACCCTTTCCTTCCTCTGATCTGCTCTTTCAGCTGGACCCTTTCATTTGGCGCACGCTGTATTTGTCCTAGAACATCACAGATGTTATCTGGGAATCCGACGTTTTGAATCCTACTTTAGCTCTTGTAATGGGTGACTTTTTGCCATGTCTGTTGTTGTACCTACCTCTGAGATAGAATAGGAGGAAATTGCATATCCAAGGAAAGTACGGTTGTGAAGATGACTGCTGCTACATAGAGACCAAGCCTTCTTTTCACCAGGAACTGGGAAAAATGTCTTTCATAATAATATATTATGAATCAGAACAGGTCTAATTACTATTGCTGGTGTATTGTTGTGCTAGTTAATGGTGGAAATTGAATTCAGAAAGCTTCTAGTTTCAGTCCACACCAGCAGGGTTAGAAATTAGTTATGATGTTACAAATGTGGGTTTGCAGTGTCTAAACTTCCCTGACTCTTCTAGATACTGATCTGTTATTGAGAGAAAGTTAATTTCTAGGTTATTTACTGTAATACTATGATTATATAAGTGACTTTAGCTCTGGCTTTAATAGTTTCTTTTCTCAATTTCTCTTTAAACAGTTTTCTCAAAAATTTCCGTCTGTCCTTATATGAAGAAAGTAGTCAATGCCATTACAAATATATGCAATATAGCAGGATTTATCTGTGTAGGTGAAGGAGACCAGCGTGTTTGGGAAAGACTGCATCCATAAGTTGAGAACAAAATTTGACAAAAATGTTAACCATTTAAAAATAGTGCAAATTAGCTGTATTATTGCTGGGCCTTGACTAGTTAGTTCCTGTTGGCTCCTGGGTTAGTAAGCAAATATGAAAAATAAAGGAAAAAGTTGAAAATAAATAAAACTTTAAAAAACACTGTATAGAAAGATAAATATCTTAAATTAAAATTGAAACAAAGAACCAAAGTGTAAATAGTTGCTAGTTAATTTTTTGCATACACCAAGGCATTAGGATTTTTTTTCTGAGATGTTGTTTGTATACATTGTTAGGCGCCTCACACAAACCCACAAAAAACACATTTTGGTTTTCCTGATAGTCTCAAGGGCACTTGAATGAGGACTTTGATTTAAGCTCAGGAGATGGAAATTGTGGCGATCGTTAACAGAAATTGTTACATAGAGCTTTAAGTCACACACCAGCAAGTTCAGCCAAACCATCTGTTCTAATTGTATGATTGCTGCTTTTGTGATCTGTAAATACATGAAACAGATTCAGTCATGCTTTGGCTGCATAGCTACAGTCAAGAGATGGGTAAATAGATCAGTGTTACCTCTTCTGTCTGTATTCATTAGTGTATAACATTCTGTATAAACTATCATCAACATCCCTGCAACAGTCCGTGAATACAGATCATCATAATCTCAAATGCTTCAGTGACAGAAGTCTCCTCCCTTGGCAGCCTGAGACGTGCTGCTACTGTTGAAAATCACAGCCAAAGGAGTGCTGAGGTGCTTTTTCTCTGCAGCCGGGGTTGCTCTGCAGGACAATGCCCATCTCTGCAGCCTGAGCCTCACTGAGTCAATTTGACTGCTGTCAGGCTTAATGCAAGGCACTGACAAAACCGCTGACAGCTTTCTGTCTTTGATCTCAGCTTCTACATTACTGCCCTGACCTGCATGAATTAAGTATTTTATCTTCTAATCAACAGAGTTGTATTCACAGGCTCTGGCTTGGAAGTTACACAGAAAAAGAGAGATGATGGTAGGAACAGCACCCATGGAAGAACGAAACAGTTTTGTATTGGACATGTAGGGTCTCACTTTGTATCTGGTATAGTTTAGCTAATGTTGCAGATGTGAATTAAAGGGCCTAGCTATTCAGCTCCAATAAAGTAGATAAATGTCTTTTGTAGGGATCATTTAGTTGTGCCTATGAAAAGCACAGGGACTGCAATACACGTAATAGTTGGTATGATAATTTTCTACGCTTCATAACTCCAGCAAGATGTCTGCCAGTTCTGAAGGAAAGCCTGCAAGCTCCACAGTTGTCACTTCTGTGTTTTCAGTATGAATTACACTATGTACACTGGATAAAGGTTTCTTTTTGCTTACTGTCGATCTGCAAATCGATAAGATTTCCTTATGCAGTGGTTTTGTTGTCATTCTTGTTGCATTTTTTTTCTCCTGTGAACTCCTGGATGTCTGTGTTGCCAGCTATGAATTCAGCACTAACTCACCACAATTGTAGTAAATGTGATGTACCTTATGTATAGAATTTAAACTGTGCAAATGCAATTTTCTCCTCATAACTTTCCATCTTTTTCTTTGCTCTTTAACTCTTTATAGTCCTTCCCTCAAAGTCCAAAATATTATTCCATTGGAAGGTTATTATACCTAGCAGTTCTGTAAGAGGTTCCCTTACACATATGGTAAAATAATTATAGTATTCTAGTTCAAAATCTTTTTCTGGTCTAAGAAGTATACAAAGAGCAGCATTTCAGTTCTAGACAATATGCATTCCATTTCAGCTAGACAGGCAATTGTGTTAATCCTACAAGCCTCAACAGTTCTTGGGGTCTAAAAAATGTTTGGCATTTTACATGTGATTATTCAGTATTTATTTTTTCTATCCCACTGTAACTGTCTTCACTGCTTCTAGTTTTCTTTCTTTTCTTCCCTTCTGAGATCATGTTAATCTCCCATCAGGTACTAGAAGTGGTAACTTGATGTAAGCCTAGGTGTACGTAAGCCAAGAGAAGCTATCTGCCATTTGTGTGAATGTAGCTGCAGTTATTTGGTGTGTACACTAAAGGCTTATGTGTGTAACTGCCTTCAGCATTAAGGGAAGTCAGTCATATCAAGCCCTTCCTCAACAACAGGCAAACAGACTCCTAAGAATGAAGCTCCAATATTTAATAATTTCCAAGCGTTGCCATGCAGTGCTGTATAATAATTTACATCAGCCTGTTCATTCCAATCTGATCAATTATTTAAAAGGTTGAATAATAATTTTATGGCTTTACAGTACATCTGGTAATGCAAGGTCAGAATTTATTCTTATTCTAGAGACTTAGTCAGCACCTGGAAGGTGGTCTTAAAGTTAAGGCAGTGGGAGCTAGGTTCTGACCTGGCTCTTGCATATCACGGGTGACCATGGACAAAGTGCTTAACCTCTGTTTCTCAGTAATAAAACATATCTAATTACCTCATGCTCCATTACTGTTGCAGTGCTCAAAGTCCTGTTGGCAGAGCTTTTCTTTAGAGGAACATTTTATTGGGCAGCCTCAGGAAGAAAGAGCATTCATTGCACAACTGCCAACATGCATAGGTGAGAGGGAACCATTGCTCTGAACCATCAGATCCCATCTAGACTGCTGTTAACAGGTGGTCCAGTGCTCATACGCGGTAAGATAGGTGCCACATGCTAGACACTCTGGGAAATTGTGGTGAATGAATGGTCTTAGTGAAAATACACGAGGGTATGTCTGACCTAACACAATAGCAAAATCGGGTGAGGGGAGGGAAGGGTGGAATAAAATGAGGCATAGTATGCTGTTGTCGTTGGCTTTTCCAGCACACTCAGAGGCTGAGAATAGACTGCTATGGAAGTAGGATGTTATCTCTAATGCCACATGCTCATGTGTTTCTTCTGATGAACTGAACTGTAACTCTGTTCTGACATGCTTCCTCCACCTTTAGCTCTTCATACAGGGCTGGTTCCATTTGAAGACTGCATTTTAAAATGTATGAGAGATCTTACTATAACTTCCTTTAAACAAATGTTTGAGGAAGTTCAACAGAAAACAAAACTGGCAGAGCTTTCTGGATTATCCTTGGAACCCATTTTGGAGAGAAAAATTGTATGTGTGTATTTCCTGCATTGTTGCAAGTAGTAGTGTGGCAAAGGGTTCCTTTAGCCAGAGGGTGAAAAATATGGAGCAGCATCTCTACTTTGGAAATCTTATATTCTGATTTTTTGGAAAGAGATGATAATTTTTCATGAAACAAAACAGCAAGTAAATCAATTTCTGCTGGCACTACTACAGACACCAGCTGAAGGGGGCTGCTTGACATACTGACAAATGAATTAGTGGAACAATCTGAAATGCAGATAATGTCTACCACTCTTTGACTTCAGGGTAAGATATTCCAGGCCCAAGAAGGAAATTGTAGAAAAACGTTCACTTTAATTACCTGTCAGAAAGAAAGAAATTATTGCTCAGTATCTGGAATTCCATGCCCTAAAACTATAGGGATTCCTTATACATTAACTAGTTAAATGCAAATGCTGTGTGTTTCACGTGCTGGGTATTTTCTATTGTTCAGTGATGAATTCTGTATAGATTATTTCACAGTTCTGTGGTAATCCTCTAAGAGTATAAAACTCTAAAAGTGTGGAAAATTAAGGGTTATAAGTGATAATCATTTAAACCTAGAATATATTTTTTAAAAAAAATGTAAGCATCTACAATATTATTGGGGCAGAACTGCACAGTCAGCTATTGTCAGACTTCAGGAGTGCAGTTACTCATTCTTGACATTTATAAACCATTCCATCTTTGTGCTTTGATACATGGAAGCAGCTTCCGTGTTTATTGGGGTTGGAAGCATGCTATTGCCTATATTGCAGTAAAGATAAAAACGTATAAAAATATGTAACTTTTTCAAAGAAAAAAAAATGTTGGGAGAAATATGAAACCTAAAAAGAAAAAAATAGAAAGTTGTGTAAAGTGTTAAGAAATTAAAAGAATGTCCATTTTCATCCATATGTGCACTGCTTGTTTTAATTTGTAATTGTACTTTGTTTAATTCTTCATCTCACTGCTTATAGAACCTACAGATTTTAGCCTAAAATATGCTGAAATCCAGGTATATATACAACAAAGCTACTGTATGAACATTCCTTTTCTGTATCTCCTGCCCTGCTTTTTGGCTTTTGTTTTATTTTTATTAACACATTATGGAGAATTGCATTTGTAGATAGGTCAGAATGCCAAAGAATTTTCCTCTTTAATGCATTTTAAACAATTTTACAAATGAAAGACCCAGCTTACAATCCATTTTTTAATTTTTAATTTTTTGATTTAACTCGGAAACCCAGAGAGTTTGCAGATGGTTTTATTGATGTATTTATGAAAAAAGCAATTGCTTTCCAGATCTTTTTCCAAATCTAAGTATGTCGTGTAATTTGGTGGCTAAGAACAAATGGGAATGTGCAACTGTTCAGTTACATTGCAGTATCTCATAGTTAATGAAAATGAGAAAACATATATATGTTCTTAAACATTAATCTTAAAGATTTTTCGGTCTTGACCTTTAACAGCTTGGCCTCTTGAAGTTGAAGGTATTTTGCTGTGAGGCAGTATTGTCTTTTTTTCTGAAGTAAGTTTATTTCAATGACACCATGTAACAAAGCCTTGAAAAAATTATGTGTTCTCAAGCACAACCATCCAAGTTGTTGAGCAAGTGTTTTCATTACTGTAGTTGTGGTGTAGTTGCACAGAGCTGTAGTTGTGGTGGAGCTACAGCTTAAGAGTTCTTTTGACTCTTCAAATGAGCAAGGTGCCCTACTCTGACTTCTGATGAGGAGTGCAGTTCTTTTCCCTTTGACTCTTTCAACTTATCCTTCCTCAGCTTAGCTAACTTCTGAGACAGCTGAACTATTTCTTAAGTTCATGTGAAGATGCTCTAGCCATCTCTTCACAGACAGCACTTCATCTCAAAAGCCACTTCAGGAGAGTTTTAGGAATTCCAAAATCATGGTTTTGTTCTGAAATCCCTGTCTTCGATGTAATAATTGCATACTTTGAAAGCAGGTCCACCAGCAATGATGCCCATTTTCAATAGGACTTATATCTCAGATGTATAGTTGAGTTGTCAGGAACTCATTCTCAGTAAAATCGAAGATTATATAATACATCTTCCCATAGACTTGAAGCTTCCAAAACCAAAATAATGTTTCAGAAAATAGTAAAGTGTCAAGGAACTGTCTAACATAAAATGATGTATGGAAATTTTTACATTAAATATTGTTATTCATTCTACAGTAAGGTAGAACTGAAGGAAATTACTGTTATAAAGAATCTCATTAAATTAACCTACAGTAAAGTACCACTTATATGATGAGTGAACAGTTTTCCAAAATGTCCACCTTATAGATAAATGCAAGAAAACCTTAGTACCTTAAACTGTCTATAAATTATTCTTGGTTTTAATATCCGCAAGGTTGTTGTCTTCCTTTTCAAGCACTTTTTCATGCATTCTATTTATCTATATGAACACACAAAAATTGAGTTTATATGGGCATGAATTCACTAGTTATAGAAGCTACTCAATGAAATGAGAAGGATTTGTTATTTTTAAATAACTATCTGCATGGGTGGTAAATAATCAACATGCTTGTAGTAAAAGGTCTGCTGTTTGCTTTACATAATTGGTAACTAAAGTGCACAGCATTTTCTCTCTTCCTTGATCTGATGATTAACCACATCTAGAAGGAGCTGAATTATTTATCCACACATATTTGTCAGTTAAATTGCTGCTTCTGAAATGAACATATCATTAACTTGTGCTCAAATACAGAAAAGAAAGTTCTGTATAAGGTTTCTGAACTGTGAAATCTATGGTTTATACCTACACGTGGCCTAGACTTTTGTTTTGAAAGAAACATGCAGCAAGATCAAGAGTAGTAAGCTACTTTGTGTTTTGGTGATGGGCAAAAATAAGGAAAAAAGATAAATCTTTTGGGGCAAAGGGCAAAGATAAAATATGATGTGAGGGAAGATTTAAACTTTGGACTTCAGGAACGGAATAGGAGTAATTCAGCATACAGTTCAGCATTCTGTTATTTTCTACATGAAGGCTGACTGCAGTATACACTATATTTTTTAGAAGAAGTTGCTGTATAAACATAAGATATTTGTTAATTCTGGTTAGAGAAGAAAACCTAAAGGCTTTTTCTTCAATATTGACTGTTTTTGTTTTGTTGTTTTTTGTTTTCTTTTTGGCCTGTGAAAGATTATCTCCTTGCAACTTTATTTATTCAATTAGAACAGCATAGATACCTTTGTTCTGCATGATGAAGCAGGATTACCTGAAATATGATCTCTCATTTGGATACTACTGGATGCATTTGTGAAATACCATTTGCCCTGGCACCAGAATACCGTGGATGACACGCGTCGCTTCCCTTGATTCTTTGCATTATGTCATAAACGTATTTACGAAGCTTTGAAGCCAGTTCAACAAGGAAGTTGTTAGATAGTTTTCATTGGTTTCTGTTAAACATTTAAATATTTTCCTTATAATCATAGAGTTTAAAATGAAATTTAAAAAAAAAAAAGTCTACATACCCATTTTTTTAAAAAAAAGTTCTTCCTGCAAGGAGTAGCCAGTAGTGAACAGAACATTACCATAACCTCTTGCACAGCCTCCTATAGTTGAAAAGTTTATTAATCACAAATAAATAGCTTTGGATTACATGTCCAAATAAAGCTATTTTCATTATGGTATATTATCTCTGGCTTCTATAAAGAAAAAAATAGTATTAAACTGGTTCATGATAGACAAGGAATGTAACTCAGTTTTGTTTTTTAAATCTCCCTGGTTTTTCCTTTACATTCAGTTATTCCATTACTGTATTGTATCATGCATATCTTCTAGGTTTTTATAAGAATGCAGGTTTAATACAGAGACATTCAATCTATCATCATGAAATTTTACTGAGTTAGAATAGTTTTGTATCTTTAACTCTTTCTTCTTTGTAGTTTTCTGTAGTAGAGTCAAATTATTATAAATATAACAAAAAATAGGTTTATCTTTTTAAATTACTGTTTATGGTTCTCCAACACCAAGGCCCCATCTTTAAGACTTTCAGTAAGAAAATAAATGTATGAATCTAAGTAGGACTGCTGTAAGAATTCCTTTAAAAATTAAAAAAGGAGTAAAAATATGGATTGGTATTTCCAGACAATTTTGTCCTGAACCTTAAATTCAGTGCAGAATTACCAAGAGATGTAGTCATACTTCCAAATACCTTCACTCAAATAATTTATATTAATATATTCACAATTGTTTTGACTAGGGTGCTCCATTACAAATAACTTGTAACAAAAAGGCATAAAAATACCGTATTACCAATAGTTCAAAAAAAAAAAAAAAAAAGCTGTGTGTAAATAACAAGCATCTGAAATAATCTGTTTACTGGACTCTAAATCTTATGGCAAATATGATTTTAAAAAATTATTATAATGATTCTTTAAGTAGTGATGTTTTACAGTCAGGAATTATTGGACTGTTTAACTTGAATGGAGACTTTACAAAATGGAAGTTACATGGGATAGAGATGGGAACGCTGACTCTGCCAGTTCTGGAATGTTAACGTATTTCAGTTTAACTTCTCTTGCTGGACATACTTAACACCACTAAGGATAAAATTACTTTTTAATTTACAACTTATCTCTCTCCACTTTTTGTAGTGGTCAGAGTTCACTATTATAATTCTTCCCTAAGGCTATATCTTAAAGTTTCACTTCAGCTGCCATTTTAAATTAACTTTTGAGAGTGTGCAGAAAAGAAAACCTCTCTATTCCTCAGTGACTCTCCAAAAACACAAGTTCCAGCAGGATTATGCATTAGAGAGAACCCTGAACTGTTTTTCTTAAGGCCCTGGTGCTCACTCAGTCAGTGTACTGTTCAGCTCTGTTTATATTTTGTTCACAGTCATTAAAATCCCAGACACACGTGCTTGTATGTATTTCCATACATGGAGGTTGTGAGGGCATAAAGAAAAGAAGAGTGAAAACGAAAGACATATTGTGTGAATTGCTACCTGATGTTAGTGTGCATGAACTGCCTCTCACCTGGCAACTAAATGTTTTTTGCTGTCATCCCATAATGTAACCAATGGAAAAGCTAAATAGGGTTTGAGTTAGGAAAAGCAAGTCTCTTAACCATTGCTCCCCCACTACCAACATACCTCTGATTTGTTTCCTTGGAGAATTGACTTTCCAGTCTAGTGATTGTGTTTCAGTGCCTGCATTAAATACTTAATTGCTATCATATTAATGTACAGTAGATACAGCGTAGGTCAGAACTAAGCATAGCTGCAGAACAGGAAAGGCAGAGAGTAGTACGGTGAAAATGCAGACAGGAAGAGAAATGGAGGAAAGAGAATGAAGAAGAAAGAAGTAAAGATCAGAGAAATTCAGTGTAATTTGAAGTTTCCTAAATGTTAATGACTGGTACAGTAAATTCCAGTTACATAAAATGTATATTCCTTTTATTTGATCTTTTTGTCTTCTTCTGGCATCATTACAGTACTTACTGTTCTTTTTTTCAAGGGGGCAGTTCTCCAAGTTTGCACGAACACTAACACGGCCTACAGGATGCAAGCTCGAGTCCTTATTCTGTGATGTACACACATATGCAAAAATGTCTCTGTCTGTTTCGTTTCTGTCTGCACACTTTGTTGTAGGTTCTCAAAGGCATAAAAAATAGATCACGTTTGTACTGTGCTTACCGGAGCCTGTGATATATACATATCTTTAAACCGATGTCTTCTATACAGAGAATTCTCTTTTTTGCAAAGCATGGGCAGTGGATTTATTCCTGTGTTACTTCCAGTGTCTTTTGGTTTTGGTTTGGACTGGGGCTTTTTGGCTCTCCAGAAGCAATATTATCGTCTTCTCACACCTAGGTAGTAATCCTCCGATCCTCTCAAGGTTCAGTAGGCTGGAATAGACTGGACATGAGTTAATGCTGTCCCAGTTAGCATATGGCTGGAATTTTCCTGTAAGACTTGCTTAGCAGCTGTTTTTCTATATTTAGCTGTGAGTCCTTCAGGTTTCTTTGGCTCAGACTCCCTTTGATAGTGATTTGTTTCTTGCTTTGGTGATCCCTCTCCAGAAAGAGAAAATGCTTCAAATATTTGTCTTTGAACGCTTTTCAGTCTTAAGGAGCAGGAAATCTTCTTACCATGACTATTCCAAATGTGATCGCAGTAGGGCTGATGAGGCCTGTAGATAGCAATTTAGTGCTTTATATATAAGATGGAAAATTAAAATTTAGTCAGTGTTTTGGCAAAAAATACTTCATTTAGGTTTCTTAGCTAGCTCTTTTTTCTTTCATAAGCTCTGTTGAGCTGAACTGGCAACTAGCAAGTTCTTGCAAGGTATTTCAATTGAGTATTTTCTTGCTCACTTAATTTTGATATAATCTCCAAAAGCAACTCGCATTAATTAATCTTCTCCTTCCATCAACTTATAGATAAACAAGAAAAAAATTACAATTGGAGAAGGAAAGAGAATATAGCTAAACCTATTCCAGTATTCCTCATTTCAGCACATTCATGTTATGAATGTGAGTGGTTCTTTCTACCATGAGCAGTGCAGTCAAACGTCGGGCCTGCTTTCCAGTCCTCACACATCACATTAATGATGGCTGAGATAATTTTGTATGGCATGGCATAGTTAATGTGTTAGTCTAACATGTGGCAGGCAGCGTGTGACGTAGCAGGCCAGGGCTTGCTGTCGGTGGGATGCTGCTGGCATGCTGCAGTGAGGCTCAGTCCAACAAGTGCTGAGGAGCAGCGCCCGCTGCTTGAGTCTAGCTGCAGACATGCATGAAGTGAGGAAGCGTGTAGGACTTGCCCTCCGGAGAAAGCAGCTTGCTTGTTAAACATCACCTGACAAAAATGTGTACATGGGCTTTTTATTTTAGGGTTAAGTGCTTATCACAGCTTCTTCAACATTTTGTGAGGGTGGAATTTGGGAGAGAGTGGAAAGCCGCCCAAGTTACATGAAGCTAAGATGGGATCGATCTGAGAAAATAATTAAGCGCGGAGGAGAAGGTTTCCTTTGCAGGATGTTTCTGGGAAGGAAAGAAAAATAGAACCAATGGTTAAGTAGAGCCTCATATTACAGGCTCTTGTCTGTGATTGTCTAGGAATTGAATTAACCTCTCTCTTGTGCATATCGTTTAAACTGTAACTTAGGCAAGGCTTCCCGGAGGTTAGGCCTCTGAAGGTCTAGTAAGTAGAAATAGTAGCAGAGGTCCTCGCACTGGGAGAAGAAGGACTTGTGACGAGGAGAGGAAAGGACGGGGAGGAGGGGGGAGAGAAATGTTAATTTTGGCAGTTGAGCTGACAGAATAAATTGGTCTCCAAGCCCAACAGTTGTAAAAGTAGGCCAAAGGGGTCTGCTGAGTAAACAAATGGAAGTTTGTTAGTTCCTTCCAAAAATGATACTTTGTGTGCACTTTCTGGGCACAAGAGGCAGAAAAGGAACTTGCTGGGCTTTTAATTACAGAAGAGAATTACATATGGTTTTAATGCCACTATCAACATTTCTTTTATTTCTTTTTTAGCCTTCAGGAATGAAAGGCCTATTGTTTATAAACACAGAGGGCTTGCCCACAGTTCTGAGTCATTAAGGGGAATTGTCTTATGTGCAAATCTGTTAGGTTTCTTAACTCTGCATTCTGAAATAAACACGAATTTTCAAGTTTTACAGTCTAATGTTTTCAGAAGAGAGTTTTGTGAAAAGTTTTCTGTCAGTTCTGCATACTTTACTAGGAAGAAAAAAAAAAAAAGAGGCAATAAAAGTGAGGCAGCTCATTTCTCAAGGGTGCTCACTGACTGCTATTGCATGCTGTCATCCTGTAGCATTGCAAGCTTTTCCTAAATAGGTATGGGGCAGTTCTGTAACTCCTTGGGGTTACTTTGTTTAATTTGTTTTCAGGATGCAGGGAAAGTTTGAAAATGGCAGGAAGGCTGTTCCCTAACTATTTTCCTTTAGTGACTCACTGATCTACCAGCCCTCACAAAAATGCAAGGCAGCCCTTTTAAAAAAAAAGAGCCACCCAATGCTAAAAAGAGATGTCTACTTCTCATACTTGCTGGGCTGCTGGGGATATGGGTAAAGCAGGGAGCAGCCTATGAGAACAGGAGTAGCTGATGTGAGAGAATCAAACAGAAAAAGATGGGAGCTGGTACCTTTATGGCAGCAGCGCAGGCTGAGAACAGGGACTAGCTCTCCAGGCAGCATCCGTTGGCAAACACTTTATTATTCCAACATAAACAATGTAGGCTGTGCTTTTATGTAGCAGTAAATCACCCTAGATAAGTATTTTTTTGCCTGTACCTGAAACCAGCATTTTTGCTGGAGTATACCCTTTTTTGATAGGGGAGCATGTGTTATATATATATAAAAATCCAGGCCTAGAAAACCAGCTTATGCCTAGAAAACCAGCTTATGCTCCTGCTCTGAGGCAGGATTAAATCTGTTTAAAGTTTAGCAAGATGGAATCTGTACCATGTGATTATATTAGGTTGACTGGACATGATAGACAAAAATCAAACATCCTCTGTGGAGAATCAGTGAGTATTAGAACGAAAGAAGAAGCAAGTTAAATTGAAATGGATTAGACTGCAGTCAAAGCAGGCCAGTACATGGGATATGGAGAAAGCATTCATTCTACCTGAACAGGACAGGGAATAGTTTTAATTTGTAGGTGTGTACAATTCACTTACACTCAGAAATGTCTCACTGCCTCTTTAAGAAATTTGATGCCAGCAAGTTATTTCCTTGCAAATGCCATTAAAGACTTCAAAGCACCATGTGCTGCTTTCAATAGCAATTTAGGTTTTTGCAGCAGTGTAGTGTCTTCTTGTGTGATGAGCCTGAACCAATCTTTTATGTTCTTTTTTTTTTCCTTTGTCTTTCTAAATGTGTGTGGGCTACAGATGGTTCTGTGAAGGAAAAGAACTCCAGAATTCTCCTGACATTCAAATCCATTCTGGAAGTGGAGGACTTCATTCACTAATTATAGCAGAAGCCTTTGAAGACGATACTGGACGCTATACTTGTCTCGCTTCAAATCCCCTTGGTTCAGATAGTACATCAGCTGAAATATTCATTGAAGGTAAGAGGTGAAATAAAAAGATACTCAACACATACATGAAAAGATAACAAAGCTGAAGTTTACTTCTGGTGATGGTTCTGCATGTTAAGATTGCATTTGCTTTAGTGGTATTTGTACGGTGTTTCCCAGCCTTCCTTTAATGCAATACATTTTGAACACCACATCATATTAATTCAGATATGTCAATGGATGTTCCAAGCGTTAGTGGGTAGATTACTGTTTATTTGGTGTAAAAGGAAAATTAAAAATGGAAAAGTAGGAACAAGCACAGCTTTTACTATAAGGTAGCTTTTAAGTAGCCTCTGTAAATAAGAGATTTGACTAGTTCTACCGATAATGATTTTCAGGATAACAGTAATTCCTTTGTCAGTTCTGAACTTCCTCCAAATGCAATTAAATGTGACAGTCCCAAATGAGTCCTCCTCAGTCATGGGTGAGTGTACTGTAATTCTTCATATTCAGCACACTGTCTTTAAGTCAGATTATAAATCGGTCATACCGGTTTTGTCCAGAATCAAATGCTAGTAGTTGTCAAAATCTTTCCTGACTTCAAAATTAGTCATAATGCAAGATTTCTTTTTTTTCTGAAAAAAGTTAGTCTCAGCCACAAATAAAATTCTTAAATTTTTTTTGTATGTGAATAATTGTATTATGTCATGATTATATCAACTGAAATCTGACTTTTATTTCAGTTGATGTATCTTCAAATATTTTGGTATTGGTAATGTCTATTCTTTTACAAGTTTTGTAACTACTTAAAATTCATTAAGTAATTAATCGAAAAGGTAAACAAATTAATGTAACAAATAAGTGTAACAAATCTGAATGATACTATCACAAATTGATTAAATAGCTTTTGATTAATAAAGCAATATTTTTTTTTCTCTATAACTGAGCTGAAAGTGACAAAAGTGAATTATTTATAGGGATTCCTTCCTTTTGTTCTCTTATGCTCAGAACTGTGTTCTTGGGATAATAATAGCAAAATTCCCAAGACTTTTTCAGAATTGTATGGATTCTAGTAAGATATTTTCTTCAAAGAGGGAAGGTTGATTTCAGAAATACTCAGATATACTAGCGGCACTACTTCTAGAAGCAGCACTATAAACAGGATAGCTAGGAAGAGAGATACACCGAATAAAAAATCATTTTTTGAGATCTGGCTGTTTTACTATGTGGAAGGACTGTCTTGAAGATTTAATAGATTTAACTTTGAAAGAGAGAATTAATTGTGCAAGCTGTTAGGCTCCTCCCCTATGATCTTTAAGGAAAGCAGATTGTCATTCAAACAATGTTTTGTATGTTAATAATCTTGATGACTTTGGTGCCTCACATCTTCATCTGTACAGCAACCCTAACCACACAAGACTTGTTTATCCCTTGCTTATGAGAAATACTTTCACATAGATTCACCTTGCTCACTTGACATTGCTTCTCTTTTCTTACCTTTTCTGTGGTACTTATTGCTTTGATTTTTGTAGCCTAAACTTTGTAAATAAATGGGGTACTTGAGTCCCTGAGTTCAAGCTCTGTTTCACTGTAAGTCATTTTATGCTATGCTACACTGTGCTATGCTATGCCAGCTATGCTGTGCTATGCATATTGTATATGATTTGTATTACAAATATAGCTATGCATATTTATGCACAAATCCTTCGAGGAATGATATGTACTGCATAAATGTCTAGAATAAATATTGCTTGAAGTCCCAGTTGTTACTAGAAAAATTAAGACAATGGGCACAAATGGTTTCTTATCTTTTCTTCGAGTGAGTTCAAGATATTTCCAAACACATACATTATATCAAGACTTCCACTGGCAGGGAACACCAGTATGTAAATGTTATGTATAGATCAATGTAAATAGTCTGAACTGTGGAAATAGTGGATAGCAAGTTTAGTCTGGAAATGTCTTGCTATACTGAGTAGTCTTAATTAAGGTTGAAGATTTATTATCTGTATATAAGCCATATGTTTTCCTAAGCTTAAAGTTTTACATTCAAGTAAATAAAATTGTACATTTCCAGTAGAGTAGTTTTTTCATCATATTTTTTTTTGATTTCAAGGAATACAGCTAAAAGCCTAAGGAAAATGGTTTGCAATTGACATGGACATTATTTCTGTAACTGTCTGAAGTACATAGTTACAATGTTTTATCAGATAAAAACTGCATTAATTTATTACAGAGAATTCTCAACACTATATTTCAAGGTCTTTACTTATGGTGCATAGTACAAGTCACTTGAAGTGAAATGCACAGTTTTTCCTTTGGAATATAAACATCAAAGATATCAGTAAAAGATTATTGAATATATTTTCTTTTCCAGGTGCCAGTTCCACAGATTCAGAGAGTGAAAGTTTAGTTTTCAAATCAAAATCTGGAGCTATGCCACAGTAAGTGTGCAAAGTAGAACCAGTGCTGTTCAAATTTTCTTAATGAGGGTCACTGGAAAATCTTTGGTAGTTTTACATCTGAATAAGCATCTGGGGTGTATTTGTGTATGCCTTGTCTTTTCTCATCTCGTGTGATATAAAAGTGCAGTATTATGACTGTAGACTTTATTAATGTGCTTATTCTCTCTGGGAAGTCTACCCTTACCGACAACTCATGTAGATAATCAACTTTTCATATTTAGAAGTAACTTTCTGTTAATCAAACCTTTGTTTGGAACCACCTAGCCATGTGCCTCCAGAAAAATATGCAGAGGTATAGAATCGAAGAAACAAAATATATTTTAGTTTTTATCTTATAAGAGTACTTTTTTACTATGAAAGCATAAATTAGCCAAAGATTGTGTTCTACTCAAGCTTTCTCCAGTGCTGATCTTTTCATTGATAATGAGATATATAATTGCCTTATAGTCAAAATAAAAATGTAAGATGGTTACACGGATATGAGTATGTAATCAGCACCAGTTTGAATAAAAGTATTGAAGATGCAGAAAATACAAGTTGGCTTAGTGGTTACTAAGTAACATATTCTGATTTCATATTTATAAAGTTGTCTGTTGTTGTTTGTTTGTTTTCTGCAGGGCCCAAAAGAAAACCACTTCTGTTTCTTTGACAATAGGACCTTCTTCACCAAAGTCTGGAGTCACCACAGCTGTAATTCAACCTATCTCTGTGCCCAGTCAGCAGGTATTTTAGACACTTTTCTTTTTTTTTAATTAGAAGTATTTTAAATTTTATTTCAAAATTTGTAAGTCCTGGAAAACTCTGTCAATTCAATGAATTATACCATTGAACTATAAACTTATGTTATTCTCTTAAGAATGATGATTTTTAAAAGTTAGATAGTTGTCTTGTGAATGTGGCATAAAAGTAAATATACATATGGATTGTTATGCAGCATGTATCACCACAGCATGTGAGCAGCTGACATCTGGTGACGATGAAAATTACAGAGGATATCACTTAGTAGTGACTCATTTAAATTGCAAAAGAATGTTACTTGATTATTAAATTAAATACTACTATCATTTCTCTGTGCCTTTTAGAGAAAAATTTGGAAAATCCATGTTCTTTAGTTTATGGTACATTTTAATGATACTGTGGATGACCTAGAGGTTTACATGTAAATCATTAAATGCAAATAAAATTAAAATCACTGTTAGACTGCACATGTTAAAATTACTTTCTGTTTCTTTGATTAATCTAGATAAGGTTTTAGGTATCCTGATTTATTTATTACAACATCAGTTGAGGGATGTAATAACAGAAGATGCAAAAACATTTTGGTGCAAAGGACTTATTTGAATGATATTAAGAAGAATCAAACACACAAAATACTTCAAGGTGAAGACACTTGGGTACAAAGTTCTCATTAGAAATATAGAAACATATTGATATCAGAAATACAACAGAGAGAAATAGTGATGTCATTCAAGTGTGCTATAATGAGAACACCATAATAAGACTGTGCATTTGAGAATTTTTTATTATTGCATAGGTATATGCAGGTCATATTATTCAAAGCATCATTCTTTGTATTCTTACAGTATTGTTGCATTTCTTTGCAGGTCCAAAGCCCTACTTCATACCTGCACCGTCTGGATGGATCTAAGCCTGTCAATTCTGCACCTATATTTACAAAGGTATGCTTTATCCGTCATGATTTTTATATCATACTCATATAGTCCAGAAGGAAATATCAAAAAGGTGTATTCTAAAACAGGAGTCTTTGCTCATGTTAAATTTTTGTACAGTTTTCACTAGGTGGGTCCTTTTCAGTATTAATGACTCCCTAAGAAATACATTTCTGCTGCCACAATGAAGTTTGTATGCCTCTACCCTGTTAATATCACTAGAAGAATTACATGAATATTCTGTATGGGTATGCCTTAGGCCCATGACTGTTCTCCATTGAGAAATCTTTGTAAAGTCAAACAAGGTAGTCACCAATTGCACATCATAATCATGATAAAGCGTCATTCACAATAATTAATTCACTGACAGAACAAATAATGCAGACAATTACTTTTCTTTGTTTTAGGAAAAAAAAATCCACCCAGTTATGTTAATTAAAAATAAATAAATCAGGTATTTTTCATTGGGGTATCTTGTAAAATATAAAGCGTGGATTAGCTGAATGGGATTTTTTTACTCAGTAATTCTTAAGTAATTATTTAAGTCAATATTTATCTTCACATTCATCCCAAATCAAACTTTAGAATTAGGAATTGGGTAGGAAAACATAGCAGCAAAAAGATCAGCTTATTTCCCTGATCTCTAAGATGCAACTTTAATTGAAAACACGCTTTTAATTGTGCCCTTAAACCATCCTTTCCACAGCAGGAACTATTTGTTAAAGTTGAAATTAAAAAAAAAAAATAGATTCTCTGATTATTACTTCAGAAAAACAATTTGACTGAAAGTTAATATGGAACAGCAATTATTTTGCCTAAAATAAATATAAGCCCTGTTCCAAACAGTCCATCTTGGATCCATCATATCCCCTTCTCATGGCAGGAAAGATCTGATTCTATTCCTTGGAATTCTGCACACATAACTGCAGTTATCTCAAGAGAGTGAATAACGGAGGTGCAAGAAATTAGAGAATGTGGTTGCTGCAAGGTCGGCAGGCGGCAACATCTTAGTAAGAGTAGGAAATCGGAGAAGCCTAGCCTGCACTCAGAAACTACCAAAACCCCACTCTTGCCTCCCAATCCTCAGCTCTCTTGTCTCTGAAATCCAGTATTAACTGGTTTAATCCAGTAGGGATATATCAAACCAAAATCTCTTTTCTTACAGAAGGAAAAAACATATGTAAACAACAAAAAATACACTCATCCAGCTTCCTGACACAAATTTCTTTCTATATAAACTTCAGGGAACAACTCAAAAAATTTAGTTGTCCACATTACAAAATTCTTATGAATTTGATTAAATAGAGATCTATGAATAGTAACTAGCAATAATTCTGAGGTTAGACCAAAGTTCAAATTGGAACTGGAAAGGGAGTAAGACAGACTGCTTTATAATGTTCAGATAGATAACAAAGGCAAAAATAGTGACTGTCTCCTGTCAACTCTGTTACTTAAAGTAGTGCTTCTCCTTTCTCATTGTGATCTTCACTATAGGTCTGCATTTTCCTTCATATGTATGTAAGAATTTATTACAGCCATAATGTTTCTTCAGAAGGTGCACATACACACGGTAATATATCCTAATCATATTTGTGTCATTTGATTTTGTTTGGATGGTTATAAATGGCTCAGGAGAAAAGCAACTCTGTTCTAGAGGCTGACCTGAAAGCAGCAAAGCTGCTCTCTCAAGACCAAGTCAATCAATGTGTGCTTAGCTGCAGAATTTTCATTTCACTTTGTGGATGAAGAATGAAAGATGAGACCGTAACTGCCTGCTTCTTGTGGTCTGAGGAATTAAATACTTATGCACCTTCTCCATCTTTAGTCGTGTTAAGAATGTATTTGAAAATAACTTATTCAGTCATTCAGTCAAATGTAATCAGAGTGAAAGCAATGCTCATAGAACTACTGCAAAAATAAAATGAGAAAATAAAGTTGAAATACAAAGGGAAGAAAAGAAGATATTTTTTAATGTAAAATACTGCTGGTTCATTTGAATTGTGATTGTTTTATTTCAGGAGCTACAAAACTCCACAGCCTCTGAAGGACAGGTAGTGGTGTTGGAATGCAGGGTCAGAGGACCCCCTCCCATTCATGTTAAGTGGTTTCGACAGGGCATTGAAATTCAAGACTCTCCAGACTTCAGAATTCTCCAAAAAAGTAAGACAATAATCTGAGGGGGGCTACTTTTAATATGGGGCAGGTTGAGGGGGGTGGAATTATCATGAAATTAGTCTATCAGGACTGAGTTTTGGATAGAGTCCTCTCTTCCTCACATTCCAGTGATTGTAATGGTTAATGGCTAGTAGTAATAATTGAACTATTGCTACCAGCAAACCATTTAGTCTTACTTATTTTGTAATGTGTCTGCAAAGATTTTGTACTTGCCTACAAGATTTTAGTATATGTTCATCCAATATAATGTTGTTTATTAGTGTAATCTCTAACTCCATTTTTCTTGTTTGTTTCCCCTTCTTGTGATGTGATATGCAGAGCCACGATCTGCAACTGAACCTGGTAAGAATCATATGAAAAAATAATCTCTTGATTCACTAGCTCTTTGAGTTTGTATTCAAGACGTAAATAGAAAAATGTTTCTGCTGAGCACAGGTAATATGAAACCCCCTTAAAGACAATGTTTCTTTATCACACCTTCCATACTCTACACTGTGCTTTACATCAATTCCTTTATTGGTTAAACAGTAAATTCCATTTAGACCAGCAAGGAGAGCCCCACAGCCTAAACTTTGAAGCAAACTTTATTCTTAGAAAATGAGCAATTTGCATGCTACTGAGGAGGGAAAAAAAAATCCCACAAAATTCCATTACCCAAATTGTACTCAGAAGAATTTCATAACACCCAACCACTAAATGCTAGTTTTGCCAATCTAGCTTTACAGAAATGAGCTGTCTTAGATCCAAGCAAAATCTGACCCTCCAAAAGAAAGGCACGTTGATTTTTTCAAGCCTATTTGCAAGATAACTCCTACATTTCAGCAAAAAAAAAAAAGTGTTCTTCCAACTACAGGTTTTCTCTGGCTGCTGTTTGCCCTTATGTGCTGTCATAGTTTCTTTAATAATAAGTAGATGCTAAAAGGCTGAGAATGCTTGATCTTTGCATTAATGTTTCTAAGTCAGTCAACAGGTGGAAGGAAGGCAGTGGTATGGTCTGAGCCTGGCTTTAAGAGGGTGGCTGGTTGTGCTTGAATATGTTTGGATTTAGAAAGAGATTTTGTAATGGAAAAAGAAAGGTAAAACAGAAAAGTTCTCTGAGACCTGGGTATTCCCAGAGTGTCACCGAACTGAAGGACCTTTACAAAGTGGGCGTGGTCTGAACTTTGAGGAGCTGCATTGGCAGTCTTTGACTGCAGGGCTTAGCAGCAGAATAGTTTGTAAAGTAGCAGTGTGACTGTGAGATATGGACTAAGGAAAAGCAGTAAAGGGTTAATCCTAGAAGAAATGTTTTCTCTTAGTTTTCATGGAATGGAGAGAAGGTGGGGGGGGGGGGGAGGAGGAAATCTTCTGCCTTTCTTTCTCAGTTATTCACTAATTTTCTTACTGTTTCACAAAATTATTTCCCTGCAATACCTATTTTATTTGATGGCCATCATACATATATACAAACATGTATGCACATGCATGCTTTATCCTGAGTTAATAGTACAAATTGTGATGTGTAGTATCACCCCCACTGGTAACAGCTGATGCCCAGAATACATGTGTCTGAATCATTTGGTTTTATGGAGGCTTGAAATGTTAGCCATCTGAAGGACAAAGTGCTGGAAATTCAAATTAACTTCTAAAGAGGAATTAAAACACGTCTAAGTGTTAACAGACATAGACTGTTGGTAGCTTATAGTCATAGCCCAAACTTTAAGGCTAAAAACTGTAAGTTACAGTGCAAAACTGTTTTAGGAGAGTTCCAATATCATATCAAGCCTTTAGACATGAAAAGTAATAAGTACAATAGATATGTGTTACTATACGTTCAATTCTGTATCACTCTTGGAACATTCTCTCAGAATATATGTCAGGACACAAGCCTCCCAAGTTAGCTGTTTTCTTTAATTTTTTAAAAAATATGTATAATTGGGTTGATTCTTTTCCCCTTCCCAGAGAAACATATTTCCTGTTCAAGTAACAGCATCTTTAGGATCCGCTTTTCTAGATTTAATCTACTACTGTTATGAGAATAGTACCAGGTACATCTCACTCACTGCCACAAGGAGCTTCTTTTCTGTAGAATCACATGGACTACATTCACACTCTCCTGTAACATGACAGAAAGTTTCTAAGTCTGCAACTTACTAATCTGTTTTTTTTGTTTGTTTTTTTGTTTTTGTTTTTTCCTTGTAATATCTAATCTGAAACTGTTTTGGCAGACTTCGGTTTGGTGTTCTGTTCTCTCTGAATTCATTAAACTAAGTGCTATCTCTGTTGGACTTGCTATGCACTGTATACTGTGTGTATACTAGTAAACTCTTTTTTTTTCCTGCTGTGCTGAGACAGTTCCTACTAAGCCCCACTAAATAATGTGCAATGTCTTACTCGCCCCTAAAATCAATGACAGTGCACTCTTCAGCTTATGTGTGTAGAAACTGACTCAGTGCATGCAATGGGAATGTAAATTAATAAAGTTTGGGCAAAATGTAAATATTTCCTTATGATGTAAATGACAAGCATTGCTAGCAATTTACAGTGTTTTTTAGAATGTCATGAAGAGCCTTGGAATTTCTACAACAGGAAGCTGGGTGGGTTTCAGCAGATAGGTACAGCACTGGTTTATGATGCAATTCACATTCTAAGAAGCCAGACAAAACAATACCTGCAGAGGAAATCTCTCATAAGCAGACATACTACTGCTTCTTAGTGCAGGTGGTGAGAATGTGTGTAAGACTGAGAAGGGACATCAACATGCCTATACTAGAAAAGTATTGATAATTTTGAGAGATGTACATAATTTCTAAAATTATTTCCAAGTGCACATCTGTGGAATTTTACATATATTGCAACAAGTCATAGCGGGACTTTAATTGCTGGTTGTGAACTAAATGCCAGCTGTCAATACACATTTTACAGCACTCAGAAACATCGGTTATCCTTTGTTAGGTTGATATTAATAATTTAAAAGAAAAATGTTCCATGAACTCTCACAGATAAGAAATTAAGAAGCAAGAGGGGTTTTTTTTGCTACTTTTTTTTTTTTTTTGGTACATTCTATCTACCCTAATGCGTTTTGCACTCCTCTTTCTGTCTAGACAGAAATCAGTTTGCATCACAAATCTCTCCAGACTGGTTTGTGAATTAATAGTTAGTCAGATTACTTAAAGCCAGCATCACAGATTGTAGCATTACCTGCTCTGTACTTCTTTCTTTGACATTTTCACTCCATCCTGATTGAATCCTTCGGAGAACAGACTGCCTGAGAATGAAAAATCCTATGGAGTCATTTGCCAGCTGTTGATATTTGGACCATTACTCAGCTGTCTGGAGTCAGCCACAAACTGTCTTGAATTACATTAAAACAATTGTCTGATGGCATGTAAGAAGAAAACTATATGAAGTAATTTTTCTTAAATTGCCAGGGAATTGCCACATACACATGCTTTTTTTTTTTTTTTCCCTAAACACAGTCCTGTGTATGTTCACCAAAAACATCTCAGTAATCATCACTTCTCTTGGGTTGTGCTTTCTTGTTGTGCTGTCTGGCCGCTGTGTCCCAAGGTTCCAACTCTAATAACTCAGTCTCTTTCCTTCTGCATAATGTTTAAAACTGAAAATATACGGGGAAATTGTTACTGCCCCCTCCCCCCCAAGAAAATGAGCTTTCTGATAGCTGACAAAATTTAAAACACAGGAGCTTCAGTAGGTCAGGATGTTTGTTGGATCCCTGCATAATTTAGCGAAAACGAGGGAGCTGTGACTCGGAATCTGGATGCCTCTTTTACTGCCAAGGAGCAAAGAAGCGCTTAAAGACAGCAATCTCACAGTTGTAAACAAGGTACAAATCAAGGTTCCAAATGAAGAGAAAAACTGAAAATAATCTACAGTTACCCTTCTTCAAAGGTGAATGGTCTGATCAACTGATGTGCTGTTGTTTATCAAGTACATTTTTAATTGTACTCTGCTCTCGCAAGGTACCTACAGAATCCTGTCAGCGATCCCATCTTAAGTCTGACTGCCCCAGCTGCTCTTGCTTGTTGGTACTTCCAAATCCTAAGTAACCCCCTGATATTTTTTGTACTATGCAATTTAAAAACAAATGCTACTATGCCTCTTGAATTGTAAATCTGTAAAGCTTATTGGGGTGCTTTAATTTTCAGTTATGTTGCTAGATGCATTCATTTCAGTATCTATCTGACAACTTCAAACTAGGTGGCTTAAGTATCTACAGCATTGTATCTGACTTTGTATAAGCTTTAGCATAAACGTATCCTTGACACTTACGCTGGCTTCGTTTCTCCTCAGCTCTGAACACTGACTTAGAGGCTGAAGTCCATGGTGCCAATAGCAGTATTCGAATTTATTGTACCTGAATTAGCTAGGTAACAGCCATCATTGATATTGACTATGTATGCTGTAACCTAGGTTCTGTGCCCTATAACTACATTGATGTGCTTACCATCACATTTGCTGTTGTTCAGTTTTTTTTCTTGGCATTTTGTAAGTGCAGTTTGAGAGATACTCAAATATAGTCAGATTTGTACAGTAGATTTATATATCTTTCAAAAATTTGGCCTTCCACTTCTTGAGTGGCATAAAGTATATTAAATAAACCAGAACTGCTGCCTGGCCAGGTAATGTTATGGGCAATAGTGATCATCAGAAATAGGTAACTTTTTCATTGTTTGTGTTGTTAAAAGTTAAGGGTGTTTTCAGGGCTGAGATACTACCCTCTAACATGCTACTCCACATGTTCAGTTCTTCTCTATTTCCACATCTCCATTCTCTATCTCTCTAAGATGCACAGACACCTAAAAAGAGTAGAAGTTACCTGAAGGGCATATTGCTTTGCAGTTAAACATCCGATGGCTGGAGAAAAAGAGGGAGAATTAGAGACAGGTTTTCTACAAGATAAGATGGCCAGGTTTGGTTGGATTTCTAACAGAAAACCACCACTGTGACAACCCACTGTCTTTACAGAAGGAAACTTAGGGATTTGAACCTGTATGGACAGAAACAGCTCTGTTCATTGCATCATAATACACAGCTACTAGTAAAACACCCTACTTGTTTCCCAGGACTGTATATGGACTAATAGGAAGCTAATGATCACATTTGGAGATGAAGGTGCAGATATGAGAAATACTCTACCTTCCGTATGATACACAGAAACATTCTGAAATAATCACATCGTCAGTGATGAAATCTGTTCAAATGCAACAGGTTTCTGGAGTTTGGCCTTAGCAAAGATTCTTTTTCCTAATGGATTCATGAACCATAAAGGGAAGGGATTACTTGGTAAAATGTAATCTTTCTTTCTAAATAACTGACAAAATAGTCAAGTACTTGCATGCCTAAGCATTTTACATGTTTCAGTGAACAGAGTGCTTTTGTATTCATTTAGTCAAGTGTTAAATATGTTTTAAGGCCCTGAGAACAGCATTTCAGAGCTGCTTTCTGGAACACATTTTTGAGATGAAATTATTTGTCAGCTGATGATTACCGGGAAGTAGAACAGACATTATTTACTTCAGATCATCAGATTCTACTCAGCACAGCAACAGAAAGAAAACTAATTACATAAGTCAGGATCTAAAACTGGAAAAATACTCAGAGCATTATGCATCCACATAATGTTATGGAATTCTTTAAAGAATATTTCTTTTGTCAAACTAGTGCTTTATTTCTACATTTTCCACAGTGGTAAGCCTTTTAGCAAGGACCTGGAGGTCAGCGATTCTTGACTTGGAGATGGAGGCAAAGTGACTAAAGACAATGGCATTGTGTCGCTCCTACATGCTTTTAGCCTAAGCTACCTTTTGATTGGTTGTTCCCCCTCCCCCCCCTTAATGTTTCATTTTAGCTGGTTTTCTCATCATTGATCGCAAATGTGTTTTAGCTTGCTCATTCAGCTAGGAAGACTGAGTTTTAAGCTTTCGTTATTTTCATTACCAATTTAATGTCAGTTTCTCTCACAAGTATTACTGCAGTTTACCGTGTATAATTTTCAAATATACTGCTTCAGTAAACAAACCATTGGAATTCTTTCATCACTGAAGATCAGCTCTTCTCATGTGGTCATAATTATAAAACTGAAGTAACTGTATGAATTAATTTGGCTGTGCAGAAAATAGGAATTCCATTGGTTATTATATTTTGTAGTACCTTTGCCCTCATTCAAATAGCAGTTCTCAGCATGGTGGGAATGATTTTCTCTTGCAGACCTGAAATACCCAGCTTTCAGATTTCTGCTGCTCATTTAACAGGAAACCAGAATGTTGCATGGATCAGATTGCATCCCCAGAGCCACTTCAATCCAGGAGTACACGTGTGCTTAACAATATAGCTTAAACTGCTTACGACACACCAAGACTAAAAAAAGCTGATCTCAGTAGTTCAAAAACTAGCTTGTGCTACCCATTACTTTCCTGATAAGACCTTTCATGAGTCATTAATCTTCATCTGGGTCAGATAAGATCCAACGTGCTACAGTATTACCAGACATGCCTCTTGCAGCTACACAGAATGACTGCTCTGTGTTGCCAAAAAAAAAAAAAAAAAGCATGTTCTGCAGTCTGAAAATCAGCTCTGTGCCAAATCTTTACTTAGTCATTCATTTTTAGCCCATTTCCAGCACACTAAGTTCTTGGATACATTGTCAAAAACATTGGAAAAAATCCATGATTTTTTTGTTAACTGTCTAAATGAGACACTGGTTTGCCCTTCCACAATGAAAAATAGGAAAGAAAACAACAACAACAAAAAGCTACTAGAAAATATTTTCATTGTGTGATTTAAAATAAATGAGGCTAGTCTTACTGAGCATTTTCATATGAAAGTTAGTGGAGTCTCAAATATTTTACTGCACTTCTCAATTTGCTTTTATTAGCTATAGTACACTGATTTTATATATTTTTTTTGTAATATTTTGGATTCTATGTGAATGTCCAATATGCCTTTAATGTAATTTTTTCTTAATGAAACAGA
The DNA here is from genome assembly GCF_040182565.1 of Anser cygnoides. Classification (NCBI taxonomy): domain Eukaryota; kingdom Metazoa; phylum Chordata; class Aves; order Anseriformes; family Anatidae; genus Anser; species Anser cygnoides. Next base: position 53,162,804 of record NC_089876.1, read on the forward strand.
ATTCTGTTCAACTTTGAAATATGTTTTATAATCAATTCCTTTTCCGTGATTGGTTTTGAGGCTTGAAAATGAGTTTAGTTGAAAGAAACTCCTGGTTAATTAAGGAAAGCTATGATGTAACAATGTCCAGGAGTAAGATTGTCTATGTATGTTGTGTAAATACTAAGATTATTTAGATTAACTGTATTTTGAGCCTTTCACAGTATCACAGTATCACAGTATCACAGATTTCTAGGTTGGAAGAGACCTCAAGATCATCGAGTCCAACCTCCGACCTAACACTAAGTACTCCACTAAACCATATCGCTAAGCTCTACATCTAAACGTCTTTTAAAGACCTCCAGGGATGGTGACTCAACCACCTCCCTGGGCAGCCCATTCCAATGCTTAATAACCCTTTCAGTAAAGAAGTACTTCCTAACATCCAACCTAAAACTCCCCTGTCGCAACTTTCGCCCATTCCCCCTCGTCCTGTCACCAGGCACGTGGGAGAACAGACCAACCCCCACCTCTCTACAGCCTCCTTTAAGGTAACTGTAGAGAGCGATAAGGTCGCCCCTGAGCCTCCTCTTCTCCAGGCTGAACAAGCCCAGCTCCCTCAGCCGCTCCTCGTAAGACTTGTTCTCCAGACCCCTCACCAGCTTGGTCGCCCTTCTCTGGACTCACTCGAGCACATCCATGTCCTTCTTGTAGTGAGGGGCCCAAAACTGAACACAGTACTCGAGGTGCGGCCTCACTAGAGCCGAGTACAGGGGCACAATCACTTCCCTAGACCTGCTGGCCACACTGCTTCTTATACAGGCCAGGATGCCGTTGGCCTTCTTGGCCACCTGAGCACACTGCTGGCTCATATTCAGCCGACTATCAACCAATACTCCCAGGTCCTTCTCGGCCAGGCAGCTTTCCAGCCACTCATCTCCCAGCCTGTAGCTCTGCTTGGGGTTGTTGCACCCCAGGTGCAGGACCCGGCACTTGGCCTTGTTGAACTTCATACAGTTGACCTCAGCCCATCGCTCCAGCCTATCCAGATCCTCCTGCAGGGCCTTCCTGCCCTCGAGCAGACCGACACACGCACTTAGCTTGGTGTCATCTGCAAACTTACTGAGGGTGCACTGGACGCCCTCATCCAGATCATCGATAAAGATATTAAAGAGGACCGGCCCCAGTACCGAGCCCTGGGGGACACCACTAGTGACCGGCCTCCAACCAGATTTGACTCCATTCACCACAACTCTCTGGGCCTGGCTATCCAGCCAGTTTCTAACCCAGCGAAGCGTACGCCAGTCCAAGCCCCGAGCAGCCAGTTTCTTGAGGAGAATGTTGTGGGGAATGGTGTCAAAAGCCTTACTGAGGTCAAGGTAAACCACATCCACAGCCTTTCCCTCATCCACCAAGCGTTTCCCTCATCCACCAACCTTTAAAAAAGGTTAGAATACACTTACAATTAAAGGTAAAATGAAGTGACTTCTCTGAAGAATCTGGAAAAATTATACCTAGATAATTCAATATGCCTATAATAAATGAATGGAATGGACCTAGAAAATATTACTGTGAGACCTGACCCAAAATGTGAACTGCCCAGCTTTCATAGAAGTTTTTAGACTGGGGCCCTGTTATAATCAAGGCAGGCATCGTATATGATGGCACATTAGAGGAAAATGAAGAGATTTCAAACAGCCGCAGAATGTCTTTATCATGGAATTGTGAAGAATTTCAGGGGATGCTGTTTTGTCCTAAGTTTTCCCACTCCTGTTTAGAGACAGAAATCATCTTCCCAAACTCTATAGAAGGGACATACTTGGTGCATCCAGAGCTTTTAATTCTGGTCAGTTTACATAAAAAAATTTGGAAGTGATGACAAAATACTTCCTGGCCTTACGAGGAATGGGATTTGAACTAAGGTGTTCATTAAATACAGAAAATTCAAGGGAAAGAAGCAATGATATGATATTCATATTGGTGGCATTTACACAGATTCAAGAATAGCTTGCAAGTATTAATTGTATGTGGAAACCAATAAGTTGATTTGTACAAATAAGTAATTCTCCTGCATAAAAATGGAGATATCGTATGTGTAAAATGACTGTGCAGACTCGTGATTGCAAAATTATTGTTCAAGACAGGCCCCTTTTGAAGACTGAGTAAATTTACTTGATTCAGACACAAAGTGATTTACACTGAAGCCATGTCCTTTGGAAGGCCATTTCTTTGTCTAAGGAGCACTTTAACATGTCATTCTAACATGCAATGCAAAAACATTACATAGTTCTTTAAGTAGTTTATAATGTGGCTTATTTTTCTGTTTATTTCCAGAAGAGATATGTACTCTTGTAATTGCAGAAACTTTTCCTGAAGATTCAGGACTTTTCACATGCACAGCAACGAATGAACACGGTTCAGTAACAAGCAGTGCACAACTAACCGTCTGCTCAGGTTTGTGACAAAAGGAAAGAGGAGGTTTTAATTATAGAGCTCAGATAATTAATTTACTTGTGAAGTTATTGGACTGCTTCTTTTGTAGAAAAGAGCCCCCATAAGACAGGAGTCCCTTTGGTAGATCTCCTTTTTAGTCTCCGAATCTTCCTATGTTTCCCACAACATTGAATGATATAATCTGAATATAAAAATTGTTGTTGGGTGGGGGATGGGTAAATGTGATTTTGCTTATCCTCAGATAGCATGAGATTAATCCCTGGAGGTCTATTTCAAAAGTCCAACTACTAACAGAGAGAGTGAAGCACCTTCTCAGGCAGTAACAGCTGAATCGGCGTTACTTCTTTCTAGAGGATAGGGTTCCTCTAAAAAGAATACATGAAGAAAATAAATTAGCAAACACAAAGGTTGTTAGTCAAGCTGCTAGCATTTTGCTAATAAGATTAAAACACTGCCTCCATTAAAAAAAAATACATGGGGGGGATGGACAGAAAGAAATTACCATATAATAACTGTAGAAAATAAATTGAAACCTTTAGGAAATTCATGAAACTAATTTTATTTGTACCTATCCCAGGCTTGTTACTCAGAAAATATGTATCTTGAGAAACCTTAACTGAATTCCATTTGAGTCAAGGGATTATAGAGCTAAAAACTTGGCTTCTCCCAGTGCTACCATTGACGCATACTGTCATCCTAGGATAGTCTCTGACATCTCTTTCTAACTTACATCATTGTAAAATGGGAGAGTGAGCTACCTGTCAATATTTATATCAATATTTATAAATCATACTGTCAACCACAAATTGTCCATCTAAAACAAACTGAATGTTTTTTATTGGTTCACTTTCTAGTTTAATATCTTTATTTGTGTAAAATATATTTTTAAAGTGTCTGCCACAAACCTGGCAGATTTTTAAGCATTAGGCTTCTGGGACTAGATGGCAGCAAAGGCAAAATGAAAACAAATGAAATGACGCTACCAAATGTGGCATATGCATTTTGTAAAATAGAAAACTCTGTTTGTGGTATGTTTAGTTTTGTAGTGTGTTTACATACAGACTGTTGTGCAATGCGTTAACGCAGCTGCCATTATAAACATGCTATATATACACACATACTTCAGTGTTTTAAAATGATTTATTTTTAAATGATGCTACAACTTCAGGAAAAGGAAATACCGTTTCAGCTGCTGTTGCCCCATAGTACTTGGCCATCTCAGTTAGTGACTGGACTTCTGGAACAGTTTGAGAGATATCCAAAAGGTTCCATGTTTTGCCTTTTGCATGAGGCAAAGTCAGAAAACAAATAGCCAGTCATGTATCTAATTCAGCATAAATTATCAACAGGTCTAGAAAAATACCTCCACAGAAGCAAAGCAATCTCACTTTTAACAGCCTCAAAGTACAGCATTTCTGTGCCCTGTGCTTTATTTACGACTTGTCAGAGAGACGTTCTTTTTGATTTCTTTTAGCCAACTCAGAAAGCTCTAGTCATGAATTGTTGACAAGAGAATCCAACAGTGATGATTTCCACAATTTTCCACCACTTCCTCCAGCTGAAGTTAGCTCTCTTGAGCTTCCTCCTAAGAAACACACAGAGAACCACCAAGCAAATAATACTGAACTGAGATCTGGTGTGGCAGCCCTTCAGCTAGAGCTCAGTTCGTCTGAGGAAAAAACAAATGGTATCAATCCCATTCATGGAGTAAATGGAGTGATTAACAGCAAGCCAAATGGTGATAAATTGGTCTCACCTCCAGCTGTCTTGCTTTCACCCGCAAAGGAGCCACCACCTGTGCTTGCCAAACCAAAACTGTGAGTATTTTGTTTTGTTTCATTTCTCTATAAACTTTTTATCTGTTGGAAGTAAATTTTTGCCTACACTAATTTACTGTTAGGCCAATAATGGGCAATGACTGTGCCTTTCCCTTGAACAATCTCCTTAATGCTTCTTATTGCTGTAATTTATATCCCAAAGATTTGAATCCATAGTTCTTTCTCATAGTGCTATATGAAAAGGAAGCGTATTGCATATACCAAATTCTATAGAAGGTTTTAAGGTAAAGTCACAAAAAAAGCAATAAGTATTACTGGCTGTTGTTCTGTGCTTTTTGTCTTGGTCACTCTATCTAAATGTCATAGTGGCCTGAGATTCTTGTGTGTTGTTCCTTTTTCAACACTGGTTAGCCTTTTTTGTTCTCACTACTCTTATTTTTTATTTTTATTTTTGTAGTCAGTAGATATTCAGGTGTGTAGTGGTTGTATTATTTCTTATTTTTATGTGTAGCATGTAACTCATTCTGCTGTCAGCTATTTTACAGTCATTCTTTTATAACTCAAAACCTGAAAATGAAAAGCCTCAAGGAAGGAAGAAATGTGTGGGGAAAAAATCAGTAATATTTTTACCTTATGTTTGTGATGACACCCTACTTATGCAAGAGTGATTTTTATGCTTTTAATTTATAGCTTGATATTAGCACTGGGCAGATTCCATTTTTCCATCTCCCTCAAAGACTTTTGCAGTGTGACAAAGGAATTGAAATGATATTTTATTTCACTTGCATTGATAATCAAAAGGGATCATTTATTATATTAAAAAAAAATAAGAATAATGAAATAAGGTCCTCAGGCTTAGCAAGGTCATTTGCTGAATTATATGATTTCACAGGATAACTTACAAAATATAAAAATATTGTTCTTTTAGCAACCATATACTACACCTTCTGATCTTAAGCACACAAAAATACATGCCTGAAGGAGCAAGCTGTCAGGGCTCCCTTTCCGCATTTATCACCTTTTTCTTTCTGTTGGCCTTTGTCATTGTAAGGAGTCAACACTGTAGAAGAGGAGGAGGAGTGGTAGAAATAGGAGTGATAGGAGAATAGTAGATGGTGGTGATTACATGTCTGGGAGGGAGGTTGCTGAGCAAGGCAACTTGCAGATGATAGTATGTGATGTGGAGTGAGCCTGATGGTCTTCTACCCCTCACATCTGTTGCAAGACCCACTCGTGAAGGAAGGAGATAACAGCTCCAGCAGAGTAGTTAAAAGCAAGCTTCACCCCAGAGCTTTCCTTTTCAGAAGTAAGGTTGCCCTGGAAAGAGGAGAGAAAGCTGTGTAACAGACTTCCCATTATACAGCGTTCACTGCTACTTATGAAAAATTTGTTTTGTTTTTAAAAATACAGTGAAAATCACTGTCTAATGATTCACCAAAGATAACATGTTGAACTTCATCTAGTGAATAAAAGCAAGAACAACTGATACAGTATCAACTAGAAGTAGATAGCTGTTACCTTAACCAAGTTGGAAATACTTCCAATTAGATCTGATGATAAAAGAGTTTCTTGGTTCTTAAAGAACATAATCTTTATCTGAAAGAAGACAAAGCAGTTAGTGGTTTTAAAAGGAGTAAGTGTGGTGTAGATGCTTAGTTTTTAGACTGATACCATGACTTCTTTGGGCCAAACTTTCAACATAGGACATTCAGGTGCAAAGAACCTGGATTTTTGCTTCCAGTTAGTCGTTAAATCTTCTGTGGCTTTTTACTATTCAAGAGGAGATGTTGGAATGGCTAAGAAGATAGATTCTGAAATTCTGATAGGTGATATAAACACCAGCTTGATTAATTTTTGCAAGTCTAGTGAAATATTGCTGTTGGATAGGATACCCTTCTTTCAACTCGTGATGTTACAATTTTCATAGATCTTGTACTATCCTTTCAAAAGTGCAACATGAAACATATGATAAAGTATAACTAGAAGAGGTTATCTTACATTAGAAGATTACAGTCTTAGTTTGCGTCAGCATTGAATGTGCTCTTAGGAAGAGCAATATCCATTCTAGAGCAAATTTTGTAAACCAGGTATCCTTTGCAAAAAATGTAAAGGGGAAAGATGCAGCATTGGGCTTTTACCTTTGCCTTGCCTTCACGGGAGCTTGGACCTGGAGCAGGTGTGCCCCAACCCTTTATCAGCAGTTCACTTACTCATTTAAACTGGACTGTAATATAGCCACATTAGTTCATCACAAATAGAAGACTATGGACCAAACCTTGGAAGTTCATAATTTATCATGAGATCATGGTTTATTCTGGAGGAGCAGATTAGTTTTTTGGTCTCAGCTGAGCTACAGAACTGCATGAGATTGAATTCATCCTTATTGACAGAAGTTCAAAGTGGTAATTTGGTGAAAATAGTTTAATTTGGTGAACCAAAGCTTGTAAAGAGTCAGCTAATAGATTCACTAGTGTAAGAGGAGACTTGAACTATTCTTTCAAAATCCAGATATACCAATATCATATGAATATTTGCTGGTCTTTTATAATCTGCATGAAATTCTGTGTTCTGCTTCTAGAATAGCAAAAGCAAAGCTCAGTTGTCTCTGTTGAACACTTTCACTTTGTGGTTTTTAAGCTCAGCATGCTTCTGGCATGGAATGAATCGCAGTCTAATCCAGGGGCTTGTAAAATTTCTTCTATCAGTTTCTCCCTGACTACTTGGAGTCCACAGTTCCACTTGCATGTGTTTAGTTTAACAAGAAGAAGAGACTGAATACCTTCTTGAAATACGAAATACATTTGACCCTCTTCAATGTTGCTGTAACCAACAGCTATAAATAATAATGATTTACCACAGTTCGGTTCAATGGAAAAGTTGTCATGCCTCAGCAGCTGAGTTTTGTCTTCCATGGTTTCTTCCGTTTTGTATGCAACGCCTCAGATGTTTTTCAAGCAGATGTTAGTTCCATCACTTCTAGAATGTCCTTATGCCCTTTGCTGAAATGTTTATTTCACTGTTTTTCACTCTTCACTAACATTATCCTGAACTTGATCTTCTTGCTAGCCATTTGCTTAATTTGGAGTTTACTCATGCTTCTAGTCATGATCATTCTGTGATGCTTGGGCTTCAAGAAAGGATACTGTAAGAAATCATTGCATCCTTAATAATTGTTTGATACATGCAAGTAATAAGTCACCATAACAAGGCCAAGTGCCGGGTCCTGCACCTGGGGCACAACAACCCCAAGCAGAGCTACAGGCTGGGAGATGAGTGGCTGGAAAGCTGCCTGGCCGAGAGGGACCTGGGAGTATTGGTTGATAGTCGGCTGAATATGAGCCAGCAGTGTGCTCAGGTGGCCAAGAAGGCCAACAGCATCCTGGCCTGTATAAGAAGCAGTGTGGCCAGCAGGTCTAGGGAAGTGATTGTCCCCCTGTACTCGGCTCTGGTGAGGCCGCACCTCGAGTACTGTGTTCAGTTTTGGGTCCCTCACTACAAGAAGGACAAGGAGGTGCTCGAGAGAGTCCACAGAAGGGCGACCAAGCTGGTGAGGGGTCTGGAGAACAAGTCTTACGAGGAGCGGCTGAGGGAGCTGGGCTTGTTCAGCCTGGAGAAGAGGAGGCTCAGGGGCGACCTTATCGCTCTCTATAGGTACCTTAAAGGAGGCTGTAGAGTGATGGGGGTTGGTCTGTTCTCCCACGTGCCTGGTGACAGGACGAGGGGGAATGGACTAAAGTTGCGCCAGGGGAGGTTTAGGTTGGATATTAGGAGGAACTTCTTTACGGAAAGGGTTGTTAGGCATTGGAATGGGCTGCCCAGGGAAGTGGTTGAGTCACCATCCCTGGAGGTCTTTAAAAGATGTTTAGATGTAGCCCTTAGTGATGTGGTTTAGTGGAGGACTTGTTAGTGTTACGTCAGAGGTTGGACTGGATGATCTTGGAGGTCTCTTCCAACCTAGATGATTCTGTGATTCATTTAGACTATATCAGATAAAGCTTTAAAAAAAAATGAGAATAGCCAACAATTCAGCAGTTATAGCCTTGGAACATACAGAAATTAGGTACAAGTCCTTGGTCAGCCTAAGAGAGTTTGGGATGTTGAAGCTCAGAGAACAAACATTTGTGCTGGTAGCTTTGAGAGCTTCGAGTTTGTTTTTATTTAGAAGAGCAACGTTTTGGAAATGGTGAGAAGATGGGTGATGTGAGAATGGTGAGAAGATGGGAAGACTGTTTTCCATTCACTAATGTATATATGAATGTGATTTGCTTTAGCAGAAATGCTCAACTTGAAAGTTAGGCACTGATTTATGTACTATTTGCTTTTAAGTTATTGCATCTTCTGATGAAAACATGCATAGAAAATGGTTCTTGTGTAGTTTGAAAGACATATAGAGCAGAGCTCTGGTGCCATTATTTGTATGAAACTAAAAGTAACAGAGTCTTTCCCAACTACAGGAAAGATATTCCACGCCTCTTGTATGTGATTTAAAACTGAACTGTGTCCTGATGGGTTTTCCATATCTCTCCAAAAGTTGTTTAAAAGCCAAAAATAAAAAAGAAGTAAATTTTATTAATTTTGATTTACACTCATCAGTCATAAGTATGTACGGTTAGATATTCAAGATTTATTTGCTAGAGTAAAAATGTGTGAAATTAAAGCTTTGTAATTAAAGAAATGCAAAAAATCAAAAAAAAAGGAAAAAAAAGCTCTTACAAAAACTTATACCACTGATAATTTAAATCAAAAAGCAGTAACTGAAAAATCCATGGAGATTGAAAATTCACATTATAAAAATACACTGCTATAAATAATCAGACACTGGTTAGCATCCCTCATTATGCTTCCTGATAGATAAAAAGAGCAAATGTATAACTGAGGTTCCCTTATTCTGTAAGGCTGAATAAAACTCAAAGTTGTAAACATTCGTGGCATTTTACTTGGAAATGAACAAGACAATGTTCATCTGTTCAGGAGAATTGTGACATGCTTGTTTTTACTGGGAAGTAATAATCACAATAAACAAGTAACTTTGCATTTGTGAGCAAAGGTCTGTACGGGGCCACTTTAGTTTCATCTGCTGGGCTCTTTCAAGATTGTAGATCCTTTAGATCCCTACTCTGCTAATGAAGTCTATCCACAATAACCCTTTGATCTAAATCTATGTCCTATTGAAGTACAAATAACTAATGCTAATACAGAGAAAGAAAGAACAAAGAGCCCTTCTGAAAGGATGACTCTTTCCTAGAGAACTGCAGACAATTGAAGCACTATTTCTCTTATGAGAAATTTTTATTTTATTTTTATCTAATTGAGCACAATTTCTCAGTTTCGCTGAGAAAGCTAAATTGCCTATGCTTAGTATATTAAAATATATACATAAAAATATATAAATATATCATCCATACGTTAAAATGCCATAGTTGAATTGTATCAAACTAAATCAACTGTAACAGAACTGCATGAACTCAATGAGATAAAACTATTTCAGTGCCACCTCAAAATAGAGCTTCCCAATCTGTATTGATCAGTTGGATCAAATGTGTAGTGATAAGCCATTTGTTAAGATTATCCTAAATTCAGGTTTTTTTTGTGACAGTTTTAATCCCAGTTGCTTTCATGATTCCCCATTTAGAAACTTAAGGCCCCATGACAATGTGGCATAATTTCTTTCATATTCCTCAAAATATTCAAAAACAACTTGAATGTTGGAATGATGTGCTGGCCAGTCTGCTGGTAGGGGTAGCCTGGTCAGGCACTAAAATGTCACTTTTGTTCCAGTTCCTGGAGGTGGCTTTAATGAAAACTAAGAACATATAGTAACTTAAAATTGAAATTGTAAATAAAAAATTACTCATCTGTTTTTTGTGCTGCTTCTGCTTTCAGTTACTTTAATTGCCTATTTCAGGCTAAGGAATAGCATGATCCAAAAACGTTAGCAGTTACTGCTGATAAATTTCCTTTTTAATTTCCTTTTTACCAATGCCTTTATTAACAGTGTTAAAGAGGATACATAAATGAACTTTAAGCCATTTAAAATTTGCGGCAATAGACATCTAAAACTCATTGTAACAATTGATATCCACAACAAAAGGTTAAAGGTAGATGAGAAATACATTTTTAAGGTTTTTTTTCTTTTTTTTTTCTCCTGCATTGATGTTTCCTGACCTTTAGTAAATGGCAAGAACTAGCTGTACATCCTGCTTACATAAAAGCTAATCAGTATTTTTACAGGAAGAGTCAAACATCCTTAAGAAAGTTATAAAATATGTGTGTTTAGTGTATACCCTTCCAAAACTGCAGCAGTGTGTGTGCTGCCAGCAAAATTTTCACACAGGACTTCTGTGTTTTTTCAGGTTTTTATTTTAACATTGAAAATAATGAGGGTCATAGGATAAGCAGGGAAATGAACACAGGTTCAGCCAATAGTTGTGTGTATGTATTTTAAGTTTTTAGTTAAACACATGGTATAAGCTTGTTATATCATCAGTGCCTCCAAAAGAGTGGCCTCCCTTTCTCTTCTGCCTGGCTGTTGGTTCATTGCTATGTTGCCTCTTTCACACCTTTGTTGCCAAGATATTTACCCCCAGTTCCTCCCAAGATAAGAAGAGTAGGCTTTTCTTCTAAGAAGCACTTAATCTGAGCTGCTGCTTTCTAAGTGCTAAGGGCCTTCTGCCTTTTCAGTTGGTGCTGGAAGCGTATGGAATCCTGTGGATGCAAACTAACCAGACGCTGTTGCAGAATAAAGATGGCAAAGGTCGGGGAGCAAGGGCTGTGCAGTTGGGGTTGTTTGCTTTTTTTCTGTAACAAGGTTTAGAACAGTATGCCAGAAGTTTATGATGCACCTTTGAAACAGAAAATACAGGAAGAAACGTACCATCCATCTGCAAAAAGAGCTTATGGTAGTCTTATGATAGTCTTGGACTAAAAGCATTCAAATGACACATTTTGACTTTTGATACATTTCTGTGGTTTTTTATTTCTTTGCTTCTAGCTGAAACAACTGGATGAATTTAATATTTGGAAATGATCAAGCAAAGCAAATCCAAGCTCTCCTAATGTAACATTTTCTTAGAGGTTCTCAGTGTGGTTTGAGTAGGATGTTTGTGTAGAAGTGTTCATGGATTCTCTCTGTATCAAAGGGTTGATTTTTCAAACAATCTCATGAAATGCTTGCCGGCATACTAACCCTTGCAGATTTAATATCATATGTACCTACTTCATATTTACATGGCTTTGAAAATGGTGTGCAGCCATATTTGCCTTGGTATTGTTATATCCCTTACCCCCAATTATCTGTAGTTATCCACTTCTGAAAATGTAAAAATACCATCTTTTGCTGGGGAAAAGGAGGAAGGAAGGGGAGAAAAGATTTTGTTTGTTTGTTTCACACTACCTTTGTTTTGTTCTGCCTCAGTATAGAAAAATTCATTTTCCAGGGCTGCTCACTTTGGCTGTGGCAGCTAGATGCTTCAAAACTGAGCCAGATTGTGTTCACCATCTTGTGTTTGGCTTGCAGGAAAGAGAAAAAGAGGAAAATTTGATTTTAAAATTTCAATAATAATATGTCCATTATCCGTACATTTTGAGTGACTTCCTAGAGAAAGGATCTTCTGGTTTGGGCTAGGAGCTTCTAATTAATAGGACATAAGATCACTCTGCCACTCCTGGTGCCCAGGCCTGTGAAGAAATAAATAAGCTTCTGCATTCAGCACTTATATTCTAATCAAAAATGTGAAACTGGAATTCCTTACTCAATCAAGCCATGACAAAGAAGTTGATTAATATTAGAAAATGCTTCAGGAGGATTTGCCTTTCAGAAAAAAAAATGGTGTATACCTTTTGTACAGGCTTTGATGGTATTTTTTTCTCAGATTCTTTGAGTATAAAATTGATCAAGAATCTATTGAAATGAAAGAATAGCCAATATAAATTTAAGAGGCTGAGAGACACTGGTCAAAGCTTTCAGGAGAGCCAAGTTACGGGATTTACAGGCACACTAAATCAAATGTGAGTGTCACTGCTCAGGATGTGTCTGACAAGTGAAACCATCTTCTGAAACTGGCATGTTAATTCTAATTTCACTGTGCATGTCCTGTATAATGTGATGTTAATGTTGAATGTGATGATTCTATGGAAGTGGCATAGAAATAAAAAGAATGTGATCAAGAACCTAGGGATTTATTTTTAAATTACAAAGAATTTCAACAAAGTTAGGGGAATTATACACTCATGGGTGTGTGTGTGTAGGGGGAAATGACACAGATGCTCACAGAGTTAACAGAGCAGAGAAGACAACTATGTCATTTTCCTGTGCCAATTTTGAAGGAATGGAAAGCAAAAGAGGCATTTTAGTATACTTTCCTTCAAGAAACAAACAAACAAAAAAAAATAATTTGAAGACTTTTTTAACAAAGGTAATTTCTGTATAGCTTATTTTATGTGTACTTTTTTTTGAACATGTAGTACACAATAAAGTAGCAAAGCAGATTACGTGTTTAAACACTGGCTACTCTGAGAGTCCCAGTAGCTACTGTTAGGGTGTCATCTGTGTTTAATAAACTTGTTGCTGGAACTTGCCATATTGCAGAAACATCCAACCACCTGCAATTGGTACTACCTATCTAGCTGCAGTTGTTTTTGCCTGTGCTTTAAAAACTCTGCAAAACTAGGAGCTTCCACTTGGGCAAGGAGAATTGCTGGACAGGATGCTACAGCTTACGAAGTTTAATCATAAACTTACATAGTTACACAGCTACTTGTTTTATTATTCCTCTGTTCCCTCCTTATATATGCCAGTTTTTTTTATTGAAGTGATATAATTGGCTGATGGTTTCCAAGCGGTTTCCAGCTCTGATTATATTGCAGAGCTTGTCTTGTATGTTGTTTCAGGCTTGGTTCCTTGCCCTCAGGTTTATCTTCCATTCTTTTTTGCATTTAATTCCATTGTGTTTTCATTTTCTGCCCCACATCAAGAAATATTTTCTGGTGGAAAAAATTGGGAGGTTAGAACTCAGTGGCATCCATTTCTGTCTCATTCATTATGCTTGCTCTAAATCTTTGGAATAAGAATTTTCTTGTTTTAAGTTTTTGTCTTATGTGGAGTCAATGGAGGTGCCAAGGTTTTAAAGATACTGACATGTTAGTCAGTTAAAGCCATATTCCTAGTTTATCTACTCAAGCAAATGCCCCAACTAAATAGATTAGAGAAGACCTAAGAACTGAGCAAGTGCTGCAGGTCCTGCTCTGCCAGCCTTATTAATGCTTTTTCTTGCCATAAATAGCCTGATTGCTGTCCCAGAGACATTTGTGGAGGTAAGAACAGAAAAGGCTTATCCAGTGGAGGGAGCTGTGTTGCTTGGGTAGGTAGATGCCTGTCCAGCAGACAGGTCAACATTTATAGAAAAAAGCCTATGGTATGAGCCAGTGGTGCAGACAGCTTTCAGAGACCTCGTTGATGCCCTAGCAGGAATACAGCCAAGTAGGAAGTGTGAATCTAGTGTTTGGCTATTTGTGTGTGTGCATGTGCATATATATTTTGTATATATAATTATATTTATATAAATAATATATAAAATTATCACTACTGAATACTCCTTTAAATATGGTTGAGATCTGTGAACTTTGAAAACTCCTGCCTGTTAGCTTGTGTCAGGCCTTATGTATCCTCACCAAATGCAGTGGTGTATTTAGTCAGAAAAGTAATTAGCATATGTGAAGCTAATGCTATCAGCACCCTAAGTAAATGTCTCAAATTTTTGCTTCTAGGATGCTTCTAGGCAACGCTCTTTAATGACCTCTCTAAGGCACTGCATTTTTGTTTCTTTCAAGTACTTCCTTGTTATTACTCAGTGCAGATTTATTAAAGCTGACCTGTGCGAATTTGGGTAATACATGCTGTATAAAATATCTTTTTTCAAAAATGCAAGGCATCAACTCACTGCAACTTAAAATCTATGTTTTTATCTTTACTCCACATGCCTTTATGTGGGCAAATTACTAGTTTGTTGCACGTTCATTGAGATTTGTGTTTTATACCTTGTGTTTTTTAAGTCTGATTATGTTTTGTTTTCATCTTCTAAGATCAAAACCCCTGGAGTTCAGACTCAGCAATGATAAATTGGATAGTACAGAGGTGTAGAAGATACAGATTTTAGGTCCATGTTTCATTCTAGTGAAGGTGTTGGATTAATTCCAGTTGTGCTTGTAAAGATCATCAGCTGCTCTCTTACTACTACACTTCTATTTCTGGTAACCCTAGTCACAGCTAATCAACCTGAATAGGTCTTCCAGGACCACCAAAATAAGATTAATCCACAAATTATGTAATCACTTTCCCATAAAGACTTTTCAATAGGGTTCTTAGTGATACATTATATATGGACTCAACTTTTGCCAAAGGCACTGAGGCTCATGCTGTGTCAAGAGCTAGTCAAAACTTTGCTCTGTTATGCTTTCTATGAATCTTGTATTTTTTCATGTTATTTTCTGATGGCATGACAAAAGCCCTTGGTTCATGGTTTTTCTTCACATGTATTTGTGTACCACATTCTATTTGCTTTCTTGGTTTTCTCTACTTAGCTACATCACAGTACTTGAACATGACAAAATCCTTTCTGCCTGCTTCCACAGATCTGCTCACTTATTCCTCTTTCTTACTGCTGTGTGGATTATGAGTTTAATAAATCGTGGATTGGAAGTATGAGGTGTTGCGTTTTTTTGTTTTTTTTTTTTAATTAGCATTTGTCTTTGCAAATGTTATTCTGAGAATGAGTCTAATTTTTGGTAATTACTTGATATTCCTCCTCTTTGCTACAGATGTAATTGTCTGACTGCTACATTTCTTTAACATTCCTTTTGCAATTACTCTTAAATAAATTTATACTATTTGATGTTAATTCTTCAAGACATCATTTTCTAAATCCCAAGCATTATTCTTTCTAGTACTCTACTTCTATTCCACTGCCTTCATCCAGCCTTTCCGTATTTACCCTCATTGTCTTGCCTTTTGCAAATTGTCCTTCTTTTCTGGTGCCTTCCACATTCTTACTGTTCTGACTATTAGATCTTCAGTCACCCTTGTTAACAATAAGCAAAATATACTGGTTGTCATATATTAGTTCAAGTTGAGCTTATGTTCTAGTTCTGATTTTCTGTCTCTAAACTGATTTCTGGCTCACTGTAATCTACATATTAACTTTGTTAGTTACTAACAGCAGTTGTTTGTCAGCTGAATACTAAATTAAAAACTGCATCTTTAGTTATTGGCCATGAAAATGTCCAGAAATCATGGTCACTTGTCTAAGAAGCTCCCCCTTCTTGGTCCTTAAAAGTACTTGGAACACTAAGAAATAATATGTATATACAAATGTATGTTTTTTGGTGACTGAATAACTGCAGTCAAATTGATCAGACCTACAGGCAACCATTGCCCATGTGCCTGTGAAAACACTAAACTCCATAGGCATAGTTTGGAAGTCATAGGGCCCCAAATTTGTAAAATACCTGGCAAAGACATGTCAGAAAATAGTTTTACATCAATTTATTTGGTGTTTTTATCATCTGTCAGGATTCATAATAAAATTGAGGACTGTCTATAAAATTATAACCTGAAAATGATGTGAAATGCAATAAGGAAAATAAAAATCAGATGAGAAAAACGTTTGCAAATGAAAGTATGCTCAAAATGACCTTTGATTTGTTGATTACTTAGCCTCCAATTCTCTATTAGACTGAGTGTCTGTGTTTTTGCCTATTTTATACTGCTGATAAATATCAATCCATTACAAGAATGCTGGTTTGACATCCAGAAAACGATAGCAGCAGCTGAAAAATGTATTTAAGGAAATGGGTAGAATGTCATTAAAATCTGTCTAACAATTTCAGTTAAATAAAAACAAATATTTAAGACTAAATGAAGAAGCTTAGTCAGTCAAATTGCTTGATGAAGTTCACAACAGTTTAAATTTGTAGTAGTTTTGGTATATTAGTACTTAAAACTTACAAATATTTAGTATTTTCTCTTAGTGACATTAATTTCAGTCAAGTGAATTCAGTCCAAGGGGTAGTTTACTCAAATGCTATTGTAGTTGTTGATGTACTTCTGCAGTGTAAAATGGAGATGGGGAGACAGTGGTAGGAAGTAAGGCAAAATTTTCTCTTGCTTAAATTACATTATGGAAAGCTTTTGGCTTAAGAATTTAAAGAATGCAATTAAAGGAAAGTGTTTCTTTACATTTCTCTTTTTTAAGGCACTTTTGTTAAAATAATTGTCATAGAAAAAGAAAAGAAAGTTGAAATAACTAGAGCTTGAAGTTGCTTTTCCTTCACTTGCTTTCCCTCACTCTCATTCTTTCTCTCATTGTGATGGAAAGCCCTCACAATTCAGACAGATGATCCACGATCTGCACAAGGTTCATCCAGTTGCACGAGGGGAGGTTTAGGTTGGAAATGAGGAGACATTTCTTCTCAGAAAGAGCAGTCAGGCACCGGAAAGGGGTTGCCCAGGGAGGTGGTGGCGTCACTGTCCATGGGGGTGTTCAAGGAAAGGTTGGACCTGGCGCTTAGGGACTTGGCTTAGTGGGTGACATTGGTGGTAGGGTGATGGTTGGACCACATGATCTTAGAGGTCGTTTCCAGCCTTTATGATTCTATGATTCCTTCAGTCTAAGGACTGTTTTGTTTTGACTGCACTTTCATGTTGTAATGAGACCTCAAAGGCTTCCTAGTCGATTCAGAGAAAAACCTCACAGCATATCTTCCATTTCAACAGAGTAACATAACAGTTGCTGTAGAAACTCCTTTTCTTGTTTGTGAGTTCAGGTTTATAATTTAGCTGTTGCATTTCATTTTCCTGCCTGAAGGAATTAAATATTTGGATGATCCTGACAGATGTGTAAAATACAGATCAAAATATTTAAGTTCTCAGTGGGTGAAACCTTGAAGGAAGAAGGTAAACATTTGACTTTTTAATTCAAAAATTTGTAGGAAGTTTCATTGAAGACACTATGGAAAATGCTTTTAGTGAACCGATGAGTTCATTGTAATATTAAATGGTTATACTGGTTGATTTTAATGTTACTGACATTACAAGGCCATGTATTCAGGGTATTCTAGAGATGACTTAACATACGTTGAGTTTGAATTTTATTGCTGATCTCAGTGGGAAATGTGTTATGTTTCTCTGTTAATCACACTTCTAGTGTTCTTTCTTCCTTTATCAGGTTTTGTTGTTCTGATGTTTTCAGTTTCCATGATATCCCTATATCTTAATATTATCTTTTTATATACGTCTGTGAAGCAGTTAATGTGTTGGCCTTCTAAAAGTATCTGTACTTTTAGCTTCAAAATTGCTTATGTTCTGTTACAAATTCCTAATGTTTTTAAAAAATAATAAAAAATTAAAATTCATATAGTTCTTATAAATTCTGCCTTCTCGGAATTGCCATATATTGGTTTAGACTTCGGTTAATGCAGATCTTTCTCCAGACTTCATGCAGAACTGGATATGATCTCATTGTAAGTACAGAAAAGTATACCAGTAATTCTTGTTTCACTGGAAATCAAACGAGATACTCTCTTGCTGATAGTGTCATTGTTTTACCTGAAGATCTGCCATGCAAATGGTAAGCTGATAACTTTTGAATGTAGATGTTTGAGATCCCAAACCTCTATGCTTGTTTTATATATAAGTAGAATAGAGATATAACAATATTAGAAACATACCTGATCCTGCGAGTGATCTGTGGGATAATCAAAAATCCTTACTCTGATTTCAGAAAGGTACTTTCTCGTCTTGTAATTTTCTGATTACTCTGCGTACTGAATTTTGGCCTGGACTCTGGAAGGAAATAGTCTTCTACAGT
This sequence comes from Anser cygnoides, assembly GCF_040182565.1. Classification (NCBI taxonomy): domain Eukaryota; kingdom Metazoa; phylum Chordata; class Aves; order Anseriformes; family Anatidae; genus Anser; species Anser cygnoides. The sequence goes on from NC_089876.1 coordinate 53,180,877, forward strand.
CCTGTATGTTTGCAATGTACTTGCCAAACATTAACAGGTAGTGCTCTTATGGTAATTTTTCTGGGTTTATCTCATGGCCTTTCAGAAAGTGCCTTGCCAGTGAATGCATTGTGCGACTCCATTGGAATTTTTCCCTTTCCTATCTCTACCTGTTTTCTTTTTGTATTTCCATCTGTAGCTGATTTCTTAAACTAAGGATTGCTTTAGCTTTTAGCTTTTGTTTTTGTTGGCAACTACATTCCAATATTATTATTTTTTCATTTGGAAGAGAATGGCGGAAGCAAACAAACTTTGCTAGGCTTAAAGCCTCTACAGTCCTAATGAGGACCTGCATTCAGAGTGCTTGAATGCTCCCTCTTCATAGTTCAGCTGCTGTGGTGGGAATTGGGTACACAAACCTCCTATCTCTGCAGAATCTTCTCAGATGATCGAGAATAGGTAGAGTCATGCCAGTGGTGATCTGGCTGAAGAGCTCAACTTTGTGGTTTAGTAGTGTATTTCTCCGGTAGCTGAATAAATAAGAGAGCATCAACAGCACGTGCTGTCCCAAAAAAATAAAGTAGAATCTCATGGATTGCTGCTGGTTTAAGTTAGGGGAAGTTTAATGAATATCAGATGGCATACTTATTTTGAGAATGTGATACAATAATTGAATACTCTCAGAGAGAAAGCTCAACCAACTTCAAATGGCAACAGTTTTGCTGCAGCAATTTGTTTCCATTTTTACCTAAAGGATGGAGGTATTTTTATTTCCTGCATTCTTTAATTCAGTGCTACTAACTTCTGTTGTCACACATTGGGAAGGGAGGGGGGTGGAAGGGGAGCTTTTAAATTTATTAATAAGTATTCAAAACCTATAATACTGACATTGCAAATATTATTAGAAAAGTCTGATTTTATTTTCCAACAGTTGGTTGCTCCAAATATGCATATTAGTTACATCTTTACAGTTCAGTAAATTTTCATAATTGTTTACAGGATAAAATTGTCATTGGAGATTACACTGAAGTGAGAAGTCCTCTGAAGTGCTTCATTTTATCATATTCTTTTTGATTAATTTATGTGGTATTTTAAAGACAGGGAAATAGTTGTCATATTGGCTTAGATGTTATTGGCTTGCTGAAATTGCTTAAAGATTTGAGTTGGATACACTTGAACTTTTGTTTACTTTTATAATGCTCACTGGGAATTAAACTCTTCCTCCTTATACTAATATAAGATAAACAGTGTTTTCTGTCAGAAACAGAAATTCACAACTACCCTTTTGGCCCCTTACTAATCATGTTTACTTAACTCTCAACACAGTCTAAAATGTACTTCAGTGACATTTGCAGACTTTGTTATCTAGTAAACGCATGTCTGAGTGGAACCTCCGAGTCGGGCTCAGAAGGCAGAAATGTGTGCCGTAAGCTTCCATTAAAACACATAAACATGGTGCTGGTTATCAGTAAACACCACAGAAAAGTACACCATAAATACTCCATCAGCACAAACATTCTATCCATGGCCATAGCCATTGACACGGTGTTAGAAGCCTCGTCCCGGCTTTGTCATAGTCACAGAAGATTTTGACCCTGTGATGCAGCAGAGGTCCGTATGTCATGCATCTAAAACACCTGTCTCAAAACAAACATTCACAATATGAAACTAGGGGGGGCCAAAAAAAAAACAACTTACAGATGTCCGGTATTACAAATGTCTCAACTGACTGTTGCTGTAGGATAGGTAATATATATCTTCTTTTTTCTTTCCTAGTGCATGTGTTTGTGCAGGTGAGACTGAGAATTGCTCACAATTAAAAATAGTATTTTGTTTATTATATTATAGATGCTTAAGTCACTGAGAGAGAAGCCTGGAATTCTAATGCTGATGTGTGCGCTTTTTCCTCTGTGTAATTTACTTTTCCTCCATGAATTCTTCTTCCTGACAGTAGAGAGACAAGAGACATGAAGGAGAGCTCTTTCTGTCACTGGTTCATGGGATTTCACAATTGACTGTAGTTGTGGTAATGTGTATCAAGAGAAAAAGCTGCAATTATGGCATTTTGAATTCGATTTTATTGTTCAAACATAATGTATAATTTCAATACATCTTGAAGCACAAAATATCATTCACAGGCTATTCCCAGTCTGAGGAAAAATGAAGGTGAAAAACAAACAAACAAAAAAAAGCAATGTGATTCTGTTCATGTGTTTAAACATCAGGAAGTTAATTTTCAGAATTCTCACTCAACGTATCCAAAATAGCTTGGTAGAAATAACAGGCTTTCAGTTGTGCAGATGTTCCCCATAAAACATTTCTCTCAAGAAATGCACAGAACAGGGCAAGTCATTATAGTAAATGAGTGTTGCACATTGCATTGTTATATTTGATGATTATATTAGTTAAAACTGGCTTTGGTTGCATACTGTGTTATAAGTGAGACCATACAAATTTCTTGGTCTATCAGAAATATTTTATTAATTAAGTAAGCAGGCACAAGCAAAACAGCGCTGGGCGGCTGGGGAGTCTCCGCTCCACCACAGCACGCAACTTTCCCTTTTCAGTGTCGCCGTTTTATAGCATCCAAGTTTCGGTTTGTCAGGACTTGTTGGACCTTCTGAAGCTGCGCAGTTCGTTGTTGGGGGTCGTTGTTTTTCTTTCAATGATCATGCGTTGTGCTCGTGTTCAAGGGGGAGGGTAGTGAAGCGGGAAACAGTATTTCACAGAGTCTTTGTTTTACCAAGGATGTTTATCCAACACCCCCTCCCCACTATCTACTTGCTTAGTCTTCCCCCTTAACAAGGTCGTAAATTGCAAAACCTTATCTTCTCAGCAGATCCTCTGAATTCCTTTTAAAGACAATGAACAAACACCCGCTAATTTATCACATACTGTTTCTTAAAGTACTATTGCTGGGCGTTTTGAATCAGTTCTGTATTTCAGGAAGACAAAGCAGTCTGTCACCTCTGTTCTTTGTCGCTGTAGAACCAGATAAAACAGCTTGCTAGAGATACTGCTGAAGAAGCATCAGTTAATTAAGGTATTTAAGGATGTCATGGCTAATGTAAATATTTGAATTCTAATGATAGTGTGTTTCATTAAGGAAAAAAAAAACTGTAAAGCAACAGATATTTCAGCTTTTCCTTGCACTCAGAATATTGCCATAGCCATCTCTCACAGCTTTTTTGAACAAGCATGTTAGCCGTTCAAGTTTCCATGTTGCTCACTGTCACATTTGTTGTAGGCAGTGTCTGGCAGCCCTTTCCATTCTTTGTCAGAGTCCTCTTACCGGCGGGGTTGTTAACACCCTGTTTAAGGCTCTCCTCTGTTAGCTGTGTAGAGAAAACAGTTGTTAAGAAACTGTAGGAGCATTTCAGGAAAGTCGTTGTTTGTCCTTGATACGCTCTAATTTCCAACAAGTAATGAGCACAAATGGTTCTACAGCACGTTGACTTAGTGGGAAACAAACTCAGCTGAGAATTTCAGGAAAGCATTAGAGTTTAACCTGAGTCAGTCATAGTAGATACCCAACATAGGGTGATGTTCTGTGCTGACTGGTAGACTTAGCTTGCCTGTTCTCTGTTAGTATGAGAAAAAAGGCATTGAAGGAGGCTGCAAATAGGCTCGCCACATACTGTTCTACTGCCAGAAAGAAAAGTGAGTTCAATACTAGCAAGTTACTGACACAAAAATGTGAAAGAAAGAATTAAATCATCTTCATTTACAGTATCTAGCTGCTTTTCATAAATTTGTTAAACTGGGACTTGGTAGGTTTGAAATTTTGGTTTTAAGTCATGCTTTTGAAAAGGAGCACAGGAACTCAAAAAAGTATATGGGTAGGTGTTGTGCATGGTTACTGCCTGTACAGTCTGCAAGTAACGTTGTGGGACATAAGGTATAGTTCATCAAAAGCAGCCAAAGAACAAGGAAAGGTGGTGGTTTTGTTTTTAAAGAGGGAAAAAAAAAAAAAAAAAAAAGCTAAATATACAAGTGGATAAGCTTCCCAGGCTTTAATGGAGCAGGCTTTTTATATTAGGTTTGTTCTGCCAGTTCTGAGCAGAAGAAAGAGCATGTATGTCAAACCCTTTTCCAAACAAACCTCTCTGATTTCTGCCAGAGAACCAGTCTTACTAAAGTAAGCTGAAGTTAACCCTGATTTAAGAAAATAGCTTTATGTAACTTGAAGGAAGCAATGACACTGTAGCTCTCTAAAGTGATACTTCTGACAATAGATATAGATTTAGTTCATTAAATAAATGGTGCCATAGATTCCAAAATGAGATGAGATCAATTCAGAACAGACTTTCTAGTCACCAATTTCAGCAGCCATCACTTTCCTTTTATATATATATATAAAAACAAAATATGTCAATGAAATTTATGAAATTTTAATAAAGTTAATGAAATAACTTGTTAACAAAATAATAACCTATTAATAAAATAAGTTAATGAAATTTGTAAGCTAAAAATAAAACTTGCTGGTAAAATGTACTTTACATAAACATGTTGTGTTATATTCCTTTACTAAACTACAATTAATATCAATACAAATAATGGCATAAACAGTAAAACTTAGAAAATGTTTGCCTCTGTTATAAATAACTGTTGGTACAGTATGTTATGTGATTTCTTACAGCAAAATTCAGAACAAAAGAACAGCTTGGAAAGATAAAATGTGATCCTCCTAAAAAGGCATACACATATTAAACCCCCCTGCTGAAGCCACATGTAATATCCCAGTTTATCCTCCAACAAGGAAAGAGCAAGCTCTGTACTGCCAGGCCTGAGCAGGCGATATTTGGAGCCAAACATTTAGAATCAATGCTCAGGATAATGATAATCTGCAACGTTTTACGGATAGATGTTAAAATGTAGCAACAGATGAGTAGCGGTACGATTTTAGCGTCTCGTGAAACCAATGACTGGGGATTTGGACAAGATAAATTTAACTTCTTAAAAGAAATATTGAGGATAGGAAGTAGCTGTTTGTATTCAACTTGTGTACCGCTTGTACATCTCATGTTTACACACCCCTGGAATGTCTCAGAAAAAAACATTGGGAAACTACATCAGCTTTTTGCCAATGAAAAATGCAGTACAGCGTATTTAAAGACAGAATAACATTTTAAGAGTCTAGCTTTCAGACAGTCAATTTATTAGCTCTGCATGTTGGCTGTTGATTTTGGTTGTTGACCTTGCTGAAAATATGTACCAAATTCTTTTAGATCTCTGTACCCATTTGCTTCTGCTTGTATGGGAATCCATATGCTTTTAAACATTGTGACCGACTCTTATTATTGCTTTTATACCATCTACTATTCTCCATAAATCAGAATTTATTTTTAGATCTGGTCAAAGGATTTGGCATAAACTGTCAGAAAACACTGTTTGTTGACATCTGAGATATTTTACTTCTTTAATTTGTGGTTAGAAGGAAGGTTATTTTTCTTTCCCAGTAGAGGGAGAAATGCTTAATAAACTTCAGAAAAAGTGAATGACAGAGAAGGATTCCCTCTAAAATGAGAGCAAAGTATTACAAACATAAAATATTGAGTATTTTAGCTTTGGTAAAAATGCAAAAACAATCTGAGAAGACAAAGATATTTTTGTGTTTTTTTTAGTAATCAATTTCAAATTTCAAAAATATCCACAACATAAACTTTCAGATCCCCATTTTCATTTGTAGTGACCTGACTCGGATTTTCTTTGGATTTACTGGAATATCCACTTAATTCCCCATGTGTATGTAGCTTCTTGGAAACATTTTTTAAAACAGCAGTACTGTAGCTTACTTTAGCCAGAAATTCAAATGGATTTCATTCTTTGTTTGATACCACTAAATCCTTTTCTTTTTCAGGTTAGAAAGGGATAGACTTTTATAAGACCCTTTGAAATGAGCTATATATGTCAACACGAAAGTAAGGAGAAGGGGCTTTTCAGAAACTAATCGTTTCATCTCTTCTGAATGTTTGCAGACCATAGTAATCACCTTTCTGTGAGTTCCAGAAAGATCCTTTGGTCTTGTGCTGGTTGGGGTAGAACCCAGATACATTCCTCACCAGTCCTCAGAGCAGTGATGTTATACAGATCTTCTAGAATGTGGAAGTTGTAAGGTTATTACATCCTTTCTTTTATTAACAAAAGTTATGTCAAATGTAAGCTGGGTAGGTCTACAGTTACGATAATGAATAAGAGCATATCCACATATGCGTATGGATTCCTACAGTAATATTTGTAAAAGATGCCCTCACTTAAAGATTGTTTTAAGCACTCAGGAGGAAACCTCAATCTTACCAGCTCAGAAATGATGTGAGGTAGACATTGCGCTATGCATATAATGTGCTGAATGGGAGTTGAGTTTGGATTTTGTGGTATTTCCTTGAAAAGGACTTTTGCTGATGTTCTGTTTTTTTTTTTTTTTGTCGGTTGCTCATTTCTGTTTGTATGATTTTTTTTCTTATTTAATAATATTTGAATATACATCCCTGAAACTGGTTCCAGGTTTATTGATGGACTAGATATAGCATGCTGCTATTTCAAGAGCGTTAGGATGTTGTGTGTCTCTAATTCTTCACAGATTCAAAATTATTGACACTTGACCTTTCTCTCTTGGTGCTGATTACTAAGAGCTGTGTTTATGACTTCTGATTCTGTTGGTGTTGACGCATGTAGTCCCCATTGGCTCCTTTGTCATAGAGGGTTGCTCAGAGCTCTGCAAGGCTTCTGCAATGAGTTGATTGGGATCACTGCTGGCCCTCAGGCAGACTGAAGAAGCTGGGGATCGAGTTTGCAATCTGTATGAGCAATTCTCAACTTCCTCACGGAATACTCTTGTGCAATGAAGTTAATTTGCCTACAGAGGTTTCAATAGAGAAAGCATCTTCATGAGGCTTTTGCAGTTGACTTAAGCAGATCACAAAGTTTAAGTGATCAAACGATCTTCAGTATGTTTTGCACGTAGGTCTCACTGGTAAGGCTGGTTTCACACAGTCTGCTAGAGGTCAGGCTTCAATCTCTTACAAGTCAGCTTGTAGCCATCCAATGTAAGCTTGCTGGACTGGATTCAACTGTTGGGTTGTTGGTTGTTTCTTGTTTTTGTTGTTGTTGTTTTTTATGTGCGTCTTTTTTCCAGGCATTGTTTACAGCACAATAATGCTGCCAGAGCAGCAAGATGTAGAGCTATGATGGTGCATTTGTAGTTTCTGCAGTGAGCCTACATTATGCTGGCTTTTTCGTGGCACATAGTTGCAATGTCGCTGTGGTATGAGAATATTCTTAAGCAAAACAAAACTCTATAGCTCTAGATGCAAACTAAATTTTATTTTTGTCTGCATGGTGACAAGAACACTTCTGTTTTACCGAACTGCCAAATGCTGTTTCAGGTGAAGTAAAGCCGTTCCTTTAAAACTGGTTTGTTCAGCCCAGGCGACTGCAGACAACCTGCCCTAGCACAGCAGTCACTCCAAAAATCTCTGTAAACATGCTTTGGGAAGGTGAGAAGGCAGTATTTTTTTCTTGACCAATTAGTTACACACTTGCAGTTATTATTTTTAGTGGGTGGTTGTAATAACCCGATGACCCACAAATACCCCACGGAAAGCTTAGAAAACTATTCAGTTTCAAGGAAGTTTATACTGTACACTGTACAGCTTTGTTCTTTCAGAGAATTTTTTAATGCTAAGAATAATTTGAGGACAAGAGATCCCAATCATAGCAAGGGGAGGAGGTGGTTTTAAACCAGCTGTTAGCAACCCACTTTTCATAGATGGTTGGCAGCAGATGCCTGCAGAAATGCTGGCACGAGGATGAGGGCAGCAAGCAGTAGCTGGAGGTTGGTGGGACAGCTTCTTACAGCAGTAATGCCAACTTAAAATATCTGCATGCGAAGCTGTGACTTTGGAAGTCCTGCAGTGCCCATGGAGGTGCCTCCTGCTCCATAGCTCCGCTGCAAGAAATGGGTTTGTTGCTTTCAGGTTTTTGTTTATGACAGTGCAGTATAAATGGGTTTTAGTTTAACAGAAAGGACTTTTGGCCCAGGATCTTTGTCCAAGAGTTCATTTGCTCCTTGTGTTGCTGTTGCTTATTTCTTATCTTGAATTTATAGTCCCTTGGGGTCTCATAACCAAAAAGATGAAGCTGCTATAATAAGTATTGTATAACATCAGACTCCAAAGAAACACTTTCAATTGATTTATACTCTGTTAGTGGGTTTCACCCCATTCTTCAGAAAAATATGAGGAAGTCTGGAGAGGAGAACAGTCCGCGGGGACTGAGCAGTGCAGTAGCAGTAGAAAGCACTGTTGCTTTCTGCTTTCTTTGTTGTCCTGTGTTGTGCGTTTTCCTGTCCATCCCCTGCCCTGTCCTCCTCCCCTCAGTTCTTGTTTCTTCAAACACAGTAGCCTCTCCCTGAATTCTTTTCATTTTTCCACTGTTTAGTCAAAGCCAGACAAACCCCCCTGTCAATAAAAATTAACAGATTCAGGTCTCCTTCAGAGTGATTTTATCTTTCCTTCTTTTGTGCAGTGATAGTACTGTTGGGAGTCTTGCACTGTGTAATTTTAGTACTAGTTCTTCATTTCAAAATTTCCCTCATGTAACTGTGAATTTTGCTTCAAAGGTTAACTAGTAGCTGATTTAGGAGATAAGAACAAATCTGTGTGCATCTACGGTGACAGAAATAAATCATTATCACTTAACCGAATTATTATTTCTGTCACCTGAGAGTCTAATCACACAAAGAATTGTATTGGCATGGCAGAGAGGTGGGAAACTCTAGCACTGATGCTTAGAGGGATAAAGAAGTAACTGAAGAGGAAAGGAAAAGACAAATTCCTAAAATACTGATGGAAAATGTTTCTGTTCCACTTACTCAGAGTTTCCATTCTCTATCCCCAGCCACACGATCTTCTCTCTCAGGTTGTGCAAGATCAATTGTTTGTCTGTGTGTGTCTCAGACACAGAAACCTCTCTAAAATGTAATGAAAATCATTACAGCATGAACATGATGCATGATAATTCATATAGAATTATTATAATTTCAGAACCATACAGGCATTTCACAACATTCATCACTATTTTCAATAAAGGCAAATCAATCCTGAAATAAAATAATTAAAGTAGTTAAAAACTATGGCAAATGATTTTTCCTCATAAGTTGATAACTCTGTTTTAAGCATATCATTTACCTCTGATATTATGGTTCTTTTTCAACAACCTATTACTTGCAGTTGAGTGTTTCTCTAAAAATTAGAAAAAGGAAATGAGACCAGATAAAATAAGAACAGTCATCCCAGCCTATTGCAATTGAAAAAATATTTACAATTTTTGTTGTTAGCTGTCAGTTTCATCATCAAGGGATTTTTTGGCTCTAAGGTATGTCTTAATGGTTCTGTCTAACCCCAGTGCAATATCCGGAGCTGTTGAGACCAGTGTCACAAATTAATCTTTATCTGTTTTTTCTGATTGTAGCTCAGATTTTGGAAACAAAGTGCCAAATTTTCAAAAAATCGTGTTATGCACAATTGTTATATGCACGTGTTATATGCAGTGTTTATATTAGCACTTAGTCTAAACATCCATAAGAACGGTTGTGGGGTATCTGTGTTTGGATGTTTGTGGGTGGCTGCAGCATGGCCCCATGTGCAGTAATACTAACCATACACCGCAGCTGTTTTTTCTCATTTTAAAGATTTGACCCTAATACTGTTAGTTTACACAAAGCAAAAAAGTATGACTAAATGTGCTTCCACAATGGCTTCCTTTTACTGAAGTGGCAATGTGAAAAAGGATTTTCTTGGGCAGATGTAAAACCCTGAGTGCTCCAGACAGAACAATCAAGCATTTCAGAATGAATCATATTAACTTGCTGAACAAGACTCCTCTCCCTGTGGGCATGTATCTGTTTGCATATATTTATCAGTCTGCTTGGAAACAGAATGAGGAACATTCATGCATTGCCTTTTAGAGAAGAATCTGAATGGATGTTTTTTTTATCGTATTAGGAAAAAAAAGTATCTCAGGGAAGACTGTAGCCACTTACTGTAAACTAGAAAGAGGCTGTAAATGCTTTTCTTCCCACTGATTTCCACATACCATGAGTTGTTAGTTCTTTTTTCCTTTAGATAATTCCAAGCTCCTGCTTAACAGTGAAGAATGCTGTAATTCCCTGCCTCCTAGTTTAATCTCCCTAAGGGAGGTAATTCAGGAAGCCCATATTTTCTTGTAATTTCTTGATTGTCAGGGTTTTTTTTACTCGTGACCACCCATGAAGCACTTTAAACTTAATCTGATTGTTGAAGTCCTAGCAGTAAGGACAAATGCTTCCAGAACTAAGCAGTTCTCCAAGTAATGGGTCACTCGCTGCATTTAATACTACACTTACTAGCCAAGGGCTCATGAAAAACTTACTGCTTTGTTAAAGTTATGGCCTTGTGGCCTCAAAATCGGGTACGGTCTGATTTAGTTTAATGATGGTAGTGTGGTCTAGCTAGCAATCACCACTCAGAGCAATTACAGCTACTGGCCAACTACTTGAATTCATTTTGTGATGAGTTCCTTGTCTAGCAATAATTGTCCCAGCATTTGATATTAAACAAATATTTACCAGTCACTGTGAAAGTGGTTGCTTGCCAAGAAATATGGGTTGTTCACATTGCTTAATGCACACAAAAAAAAAAGCCATACCAGGAGGGTGCTTGTGCATCATCTCTTATGTGGTTTGTAAGAGAGAGAACTCTTACGGGGGTGGTTTCATATTATTGGGCTGCAGAACCTGGAAGGACTTCAAAGTCCAGGTGCCTCATCAAATTACATTATGATTTCATTTCATGAGAAGCCCCAGGATCCACCATCTCCTCTTTTAAAAACTTATTTTCACATCAAGAAAACCTGAATTTCCTCATTTTTCTCAGTTTTCCATTTTCTTTTATGTCTTTGAAAACCAATGCTATTGGTCATCTGCTAATTTCTCAGCTAGGTTGCTTATAGTGCCTAGTCTGAGAACTCTGTAATGAAGAACAAAATACCAATGCAGGTAACTTTAGCTTATATCCTTCTTTCAAATAGTAATCATGTCAGACAAAAATATTTCTGAAAACAATAAATTTATTATCCACAATTTCCATATTGAGGAAAATGTCATACTGTATGCTCTTTCAAGAGTATATTGAGGATCTAGGAGTATGCCTTCCTTTCTCTACATGAAAAATATATTAAGCAGCTACCAGTTGCTACACTGCCAGCAACTGGCAGTTGTACTGTTTTTACTGTTATATTCAAGACTTACTTTCCCATTAATCTGACATAGCCTATACATTCCAAATGAAGCTGGTGCCAGTCTTGTTTTATTGTGAATGTTTGCACATATCTTCAAAGCATAAAGATTTGAAGTAAGGCTGCTTGTTTTCTGTTGATATTAAAATATATTGGCAGGGGTTTGAAAGTCATGGGAAGGATCTGAACAGTCTGTACCAGCCTCTTTTCAGTGAAAGCAATCGTTCACTTTCACCCACTATATATCAGATTATAAAAGCTGGTAGAAGTTTTTAATGAGGAACAATGCTGAACTACTAATTGGTGGAATCAGGTAACTAGGGAATAACACACTGCTTAAAAACCCTGCATTTTGATTTAATAACACTTTACAGACCATAATGTGCAAGTTTCTGTTACACAGAAATTGTAGATTTTTTATTACAAATGGCATTTGTCACCATAACATGCCATGCTGTTTTCCCTCTCTGTGCTTTGGCTGTTCATTTTCAGGGCCACAGCAGAGTTTCAGTACCATAACCTGTGCAGCATTTGATTTATTTTCATGTACTTCCCTTTCAGTTTTTCCCCAGACTTGTTCTCTCTACTCAGGATCAAGAAATGTCTCAGGCTGAGAAATATGAATCTGAGTTCCAGAGGAGTCCAAAGATGAGTTTTTGTTTCAAGCTTATCTTAGTCATATGTAATAATGATTAAAATCTCATTCAGTTCTTCATTGTTTGAAAAAAAGAAAAAAAAAACCTAACATTTGAATTCATGTGGTTTAACTAGGAGGTGGGAGGAGAGGAGAGCTTCAGCTTACCTCAGACAGACAACAACTGAAAGTTAAGAGTCGATGCTCCCAAAGGAAGTGTCTAAACAAGACAAGTGTTTGACAGTGTCCTGCAGAATATCAAGACTGACATCACACTGATCTGTGTTCTGGACTGAGTATAAAGTAATATCCCTGAAATTTATGTGTGGTCAGTATTACACTCATGAACTGGCTCAGCATCATAGTTCAGACTCAGTATATCCCAAAGTGTTCTTTGCCAAGTGGTTGGAAAGGCTTGGCAAAATTCTTGAAAGCCTTTTAAGATAGCTTCCCTTCCTCCCCTCTTGCAGTGAGACAAAACCTGTCTCATGGAAACTCAGCCAAACAGGCTGCCTCCTGGATCTCTCAGTGCAGTGACATGAAGCTGGAATAAGCGTGCTTTAGATTGATGGCAATTGCACACATGAGCTTATTTGTATGGCTGAGTGACATTTTTTGAGTTGAGATGAGTATATAGAAATACACAATAATATACAAGTATATCAAATACAATAGGATGCATTAATTCAGTTGTATATTCAGTAAAGTCAGATTATAACCACAAGAGACTTGATAGCGAGTCTCTTCAGACAGATCTTCCTGATGCCTTAAGCAACTGACGTTCCCAAACCTTGCAGTGGGACTGCAGAGTGCGAGCTGGTGGTGTGGGTGGGTAGGATGGCAAGCTTGGATGTTAAGAGGTTTCTCTCTACCAGTATAGTTAGCAATGCACTCCCAAAGTGAAGGTCACTGCCAATGAGGAAAGTTTGTTCAAGTAGGTGGGGTAGTGCAAATGACTGCTGCCTGCAGCAGCAGAAATGCAGAAACCAGACTATTTTGCCAAGTAGGAATCTGGTTCTCCTCCTTGGACTCCTAGCTGGAGGATTAAAGAGGGAATAGGGCCATTGTGCTGCCCGTTTTTCTAAAATCTCACTGATTGTTTTTTTATAAAAACAATCCAAAAATGTAGTTTGATAATATTATGGCCCTTTTTTCAGTATTCATACAAAGGGAAAAATTGAAAGGTACTGCTTATTGTTGTGGAAGAATGGCAGTCATCCATGTTAATTCACGTGAGAAGCAGATTATAGAAAAGGGTATTGCTTCAATTCATATCTGTCTTCAAAGGTTTATATCTGTGCTTTTGTAATCTTGACATGCTCTGTTGTCTTCACGTGTTCTTCTGAATTCTCACCAACATCAACATTCATGTAAACATCTGAAAAAGATTACACACCTCTCTGGTTTTGATTTGTGAATCCAATATAGGATTAGTAACCTCTAATGTTTATTAAGTAAACTATTCTATACCGTTTGCAGTGGGACTACAAGATCTAATGGAGCATGTGTGCTCTTGCTGTCAGAAGGGCTTTTTGTAACTTTGCAAGGTAGAAACAGAGGGAACATGCATCAATACAGACAAAAAATAAATAAAAATGAGAGAAGCATTCCCTGATTGAGAAATGAGGTGGCTCTCTGGAGCTGCATTCTGTCTGAGTAAAATACCTGTGACCTGCCACTCAGTCAATTTGCTGTCCATTGAGTTTCAGACCTTCCTCTAAAGAACATTTTGGGTATTCTTGCTATGCGTTGTTTGTCTAGTCTTTCTAAGTATGAAATTATCTGATTCTTGACTCTTCACCTGCAGTCTCAGGTACCATACATACCCTAAGGAGTTAGACAGTAGTACCTTCATTCACTGCCTCATGCCAGACCAAGGGCCACATTTCACACTAAAAAGCGTAGGCTTTCCTGACCCCCATCTTACCACCTCTTTCCCTGTGAAGGCACTAGCAATCATGCAGCCACTTGGGCAGCTGAATTAGAAAGCTGGTATGGCTGAAAAATGTAAAAAAAAAAAAAAAAAAAACACTTTTTCAACCAGATCATTACCCTTTTTTTTTTTCTTTACCCAGATTTAGACTAGCTTTTAAACAGTGAAACTGTGTCCTTAGTGTGGAAGATGTTTTCAGTACACCTTTACTAAAAATCTTTTGAATGTTACTTTTGGTGCAGAGTATTTTAGAAAAGGGATGGTTGAAATATAAGCCTTGGCAAGATGCGACTGACTGTCCCGTGCAGTGATACACGAGGGAACTTTCTTGTAAGAATGGCTTACTAACAGTACTTCATGGTAACATTTATTGTGTTGGTTCTGACATGACTCCCTGCAGGATAAAATCCCGACATTGATGAATGTCTTGAAAGCTTTCCTGGTATCCTTTAAAGTTTTCACAGTACAAGAAGTTGAGAATTTAATGAAAATATATATTGGGAGAAAAGCAATGGGAAAAGAACCAGCTTAGAATCTCCTGTTCTGTGTTGGGCAATTGTTTTATTGATCTTCATTAGCAAGTCCATTTGGACTTTCTATGCTAACTTCATTGAACTGACCAGAAACACTACACCAGAATTTCAGAGCTGCACCGTCTGTTTTCTGTAGTATGGCTATGTCTAACTTCACTTCTTCTGTTTTTTTTGTGTGTGGTTTTTTTTTTTTGTAAAGCACTTTCATACTTGGAGAATATTTTCCGAAGTTATACCATCAGTATAGATCCACAGAATTCTTTCCTTGCATTTCCAGCTGCTCTATAATAAATTCCATCTGCATTTTATCTATATTTGTATTGATTTTTCAGCTAGTCCAGCTTATGTCTGTCCTCTGCCTTACTGACCCTAAAGTCAACCAAAGTTACGGGCGGACAGCCAATTTCAGATGGCATTTGGTTAGTTTACTCCCTTTTAAAGTAGTTTAGGAAATGTAACTCAAATATTTCGGTTATTTGACAAGCCTGTTTAACTTTTACAATTTTACCCCCTTTACTCTGAATTTCCTCCTCACTAAAGCCTGTTTAACTTTTCCAATTTCAGCCCATTTATTCTGAATTTCCTCCTCCTTCCTTAATGCTTTCCAGTTTTAGAGAAAGGGATTTGAATTGTACCTCGACTTCAGCTTTTCCATTGTACTTTTCTTTTTAAACTTCTGTGTTTTTTTTTCCCAGCTATGGATTTCTTTTTCCTGATCCTACGTTTATACAGATTTTTGCTTTGTGCTACTGTGCATTTGTTTTCTGAGGCATAATTATATAATCCTGGCATGCAGCCTAAACTCATAATTACTTTAAAGGGAATTTGGGTGTGCAAGGAATGCAAGATAAGGCATTTGGAAAATGGTCCAGTGGAGTAGCTTCCCCCCCTTGCACATCTTAAACAGTTTTCATGACTCCTGGAAACTTATTTCACTTCTCAGCTAATATGTGTTCCATTAGCGTTTTTTGGCTTGAAGCCACTTGATTCCTTCAGGCTTTGTTAAGTGTGGGTTGCTTTTTCGGTGTTGTATTTTTGTTTTTCTTTTCCCAGTTTTCTGCCTGAAATGATTCAGCTTTGATTTAGTGGCTATTGTTTGTGATGTGGGGTTTTGGTGTTTAAAAAATGCTCCCAGATCAGTGAGTAGAATTGCAGTTATTTGTTTCAAAAGTCCAAAGTCCTTTATTTATATGCCATTTTATTACAGAACGTATGGGATACTGTCCAAGCACTATTTGATTAAAGGAGGATAAGAAAGTACACTTTGTGAGCAGATTTATCAGACTTATTTTATTTTTTTGAGAACCACATTCCAAAAAATGTATCAAAGCATACTGCCACTCATACTATTGTGCTGTTGATATCATTTAAAGCATGTTTTTCTCACAGCTTACTGGGGAATTAAAAAATAAAAAAAATACCTGCATTACCTTTTCATGTATATGTGGGGCTATTTCCTCACCTCGCTGTGTATTGTGTTCTTTGGAATGTGCACATAAGTAACGAAGCCATGCAGTATTTGTTAAAAGAACAAGGCAGAAAATAATGATGCAAATAAATCAAACGCACAGATTTTTGAAGGTGCTAAGAGTAAGTGAGCTAGTATAACTACCTAGCTGACTGGATCCAAAAAACAATTGCATATCTTTCCCTAAGGTGGGCTGAGGGGGACAAAAGCCTTAAAGTGTAAGACAGTGTTCAAGGAAAAGAAAGTAACCTGTGACAGTAACAAGATTCTGACTTCCAGGTATGTCAGAGGATAAGGCCAGCAACAAGCTGAGGTTGTGAGTAGCAAATAGTGCAGAGGTAGGTGGCCATGCTAGACTTTTCTCCTTTTTGCATGGAAAAGGTGAGACGCGCTTTGGTGGTGTTTGTTTTCTGGTTTTGGAATTGTTTAAACATGTTTCTTGATTTAGAGAGCAATGCTCTTAAGTACTATGACATAAAACACACTTCGATGTGAAGAAACAAATGTGAGTTATGACCAGCTTCTGAATTAGTCACAGATGACACCTGTAGTAGTCTGAGCAGCAGAGTAAGAAGTATCAAAGTGTGGAATTTCCCTCTCCAGCTCTATTGCCCCTCAAAGAGTTAAAGGCCCGAGAAGTTGCTCCCCTTGGGATATGCCTCCTGGGATCCTGAGATTGGTACAGACTCCTGAGATGGGTACAGATAGTCAAGCGGCCATGGCAGAGACATCCTTTAATAGAAATTTGGTCATGTTTGTGCATGGTTTAGCGTAAATTGATTCCAGTTGTCCCATTTTTAAAGACACTGAAATACTGCTTAAAACTGGTTCTGCAGAAATTAACTGGGGGAATTCAGCCTCATGCGTCATCAAACTCTGAGCTGTGGTATGTCTGGATTGCTGTTTGGTTATGTTACAGCAGCATAGTCCTCACTAATAAAGATTACGTGTACTCAGTGAAGATCTAAAATATGCTTCTTGCATTATTTTAATAAAATTCCTAATTATTATTATATCCCGTTGTGTATACCATTGTTGATGACGTTTAACCAAACAAAATATATTTCCCAAGTTACTTACATGACTGATACCATTTTTATCTGTAGAACTTTCTCAGGTGACCTTTTCCATCTAGTTTTGTAATTATTGTGCATTCACCTTCCCCTCACACATAGATGAAATCCTTAACATGGCTTTGTTGCTGCTTGAAACAATAGAAGCCTCTACTGGCAAACCCGAATATTGGGTCTTTCTCCCCAGTGCACCCTGGGCTTGAAACATGAGCTCTCTCTTTCTATTCTTCTTCCCAGCAGCAGTTCCATATGGCTAGGCAAGGGCTGCTGAAATAAAACCTGCTGCCACCATGATTTTTCTTTGGATCTTCCATCATGCCCATCTTTAGGGGTATCAGAGACTTGGCAGAGCAACCACACATCAGCTGGGAACTGTGCAGCTAGAACAGTACTGGGGGCCTATAATGAAGTGACGGAGCCATCTGTAAAGTATTTGTCCAGCTACCTATAAATGAATATGGCTAAACCTTTTCCACCATTGTTACTTACGGAACTGCATTGTGCAGAGGGTGGTTATTTTATAGCCATTGGGTGACTGAAGTGACTTGAGTTGTTTTATTTTTAAAGTATGAAACATTTGCAAAATATTTCTAAAAATATTTCAAGAATTTACGGGACTTGCAGTAAATATAGTGAGAGGGGTCTTATGTTAAAAAAGAAATATCTCATTACAGCTATAGAAAACTTAGTGGGAATGCCTTTTGTTTTTATATGTCTGTAAATATTCAGTGAGAGATACTTACAGTTAAGTATGCTACCTTGAACAGTTAATGATAATGAGACTGCTTTATTTAGAATTTTCCACATAAGGAAGATTGATTTAATTTAGAGACAGTGGTGTTTTCCTGGGCCCACACACTCACAGATAGTGGTCTTGACAGTATACCTATCATGTGATAAAGTATTTTCTTTAAGTGCAAGTGCTGGTTTCAGTATGTTAAACAATTTATTTTTACAAAGTCTTCTAACATAAACATCCTATAGCAAAATCCTGTAAACATCCTACAGTAAAATCCTAAATATAAAACAATTTCAACTAACACAGTGGGTTATCTCATGGAGAATTAGATTCCACCGCCCCCCCCCCCCATCTTTTCCTCCTAATAAGCTGTCCTCCTAAGAAAGCATAGATTTTACAGAATAGCAGTGTAAAGCTGTAAAAGGAGCACAGTAGTCCTTTCAGAACAGACTCTCCATAAACTGAACAGGCCTAGCAGCAAAATAAACAGTGTTCCATTATGCAGGATACCTATAGGGAGTTCTCATTATGCCAAACACAGCAAAAGATTTACTTTGGGTTTGGCAAAGAAGTAATCCAAGAATATGTTTGGCAAGGAGTATATTGGGGGACTGTCTTATTCATCCTCACCTTCACTCCCTACCCCCTCCACCCTCCTTAATGAATTCCTAGGGTTCTTTTTTTCCCCTAAAATAAAAAAAGATTCTACAACTTCTTGAAGTTTAAGGCAACCACAATAAAATTTTGTAAGTCAGTATATGTTTGTGTATTTTAATCATAAGGTCTGTGTTTTAACAAAAGGTGTTATGTTTCTCCAAATACAAACCATACATGTTAGACAGTACTGTAGCAAAAGCCATGCTGCAAGTATATTATGTTTTTAGTTTAATCAAAATAATAGAATTTTGAGGGAAAATACACAATTGTCAGTCATTCCTTACTGGCACCCACACTATTGCTGGGGGGAAAAAAAAAAAAAAGGAGGCCAGACTTGTTCTTAAAAGTCCGTTTTAGTGAGTATCGGTTTACTGATAGCAATCTTTTTTCCAGCCAGAAACATATACACATATTGTTGTTATGATATGGAAAAATCTTCATTTGCTATGGGTTTGGGGGCTATTTGAGGAGGTGGAATGGGGAGGCATTGTTTTGTTCTGTGTTTTTTCCCCCTTTTGATCATACTATATGTAGTAAGTGACTCTGAAGTGCTTTTAAAATAACTGCTCTGGATGAGTGCATTTGTTGGGCTAGAAGGTAAACTCATTTTAAGAAATTTAAGACTTTCCAGTTATCTTTCCTAATTGGAATAGACAACACAGTGCTGATATCAGTAGAATTAGTGAATATGCCAAATGATCAGTCACCAACATATTTAGCAAAACAAAGAATTAAACCTGCCTAAGAACCACTGTCTGCTGCTGTTGTCATGACGCGTGCTTGGAGAAGTCCATGAAACTTTTGGCATCCCATAGATTGCTGCTGAGACACCAGCCTGCAGCACTGTTCCCTTAGCGTATTCTCTCAAAGGTACTTTCACCGTTAAAAGTTCTGGTTAAGATGCAGCATCCCTGACCATGACGGACCATTCCTCAACCAACGCTTCACTTAACAGTCCCTGTGATGCTTCTGTAATACAAAGGGTGCGTGGTGTTGTGTTTTGTCAAGAGAGGCCTTCTGGTGGCCTAGGTGAAACCATAAAAGGGAAAGCAGCAAAGGTTGATAACACCTACATATCACCAGTTAGTAGATGTTATCTGTCGACTCTACCCACATACTTTAAGTCTGCTATTTTTTAAAGCCTAGCTACAAATTCAGTTAGAACCTTAAAAACTAATACAACTATGTGAAACAAAATGCTGTTCATAAAAATTTGTATAAAATAGTGGGAAAAAAGTGATTTTGGAGGATTTCCATGGTCCTCTTCAACCATCAAAATTGCATACTTTTTAAGTTGCTGTACCTAATGAAAATCTATACTGTTACATAGAATTTCAGTGCTTTTAAGAAAGTCTATATATCTACCACTTCATTGACTCTTCAGAATATTTTATCACTGACCACTCCGTGATAGACATTCAAATTCATTTTTAAAGAGACTTCCAATTTTGTTTTTACTTAATCTTCATTTTTAATGATCAGAAAGCCTTTTTTAAGAGAAAAATAATTAACTGGAGGATACTTCAGAATCTTCTGGCTTTCTGTGGTATTCCTGTCCTACAACAGAAGTGTGGACATCTTATTGCATGTTTGAAGTGAGCTAAAAGCGAAAAACACTGTTGTCATTAACAGAATTTCATAGGGAGAGGGAGAATGTTTTACACAGAATTCAAGATGAAACAGTAGAAGTTTTGCTGTAAGGTATGTGTTTTGTTGTTTTCTTTTTCACCTGTCCCTGTCCAGGTAATATGGCATTTTCTGGAAATTAGATAGCCAGCCAAAATGTAGGGATAGCTGTGAAGTGATTTAGAGTAAGAAGTCATATATATTTTGCAAATCAAGTTTTGATGCATTCTTAATCTTATATTATACTTCAGAGATTTTCAGAAAAAAATAGTCCCAATAATCCTGCTTGAATGAAACATACATCATTTTAATATTCAGGCTTACTGCAGTATAATCAAATTTGTCTTAACAGTACTTTCTTTCTCTCTGGAAATGCACTTTTATGGTTCCTTATTCCTTTATAGTTTATTTTCATCTCAGCTGAATAGCTGATATATACAAAACTTGATGGTTCCCAAAAATACTGGTAAGAAGCCAAAACGAGATGTTTGGTTCAAACTCTCTCAAAGGATTTTTGTGGAAGTTTAGCTTGTAAGAATGGATGAAAATTGAAGTTAATACAAATTTGGACAAGTTTATTCATCATTTTTATCCATACATGTAATTAATTAAAAAAAATACATGAAATTTGTAAAGTCAAGTACGTGAGGTTAATTTATAATCTCCTATGATTCCCTTTAATCTCTACTCTCACCTTCACAAAGAATCTCATCCAGTTGCCCTGTCACCCTGTGAGCAAATGTTGGGAACACAAGCAAGCCGAACACTTTGCTTTCAGTTCTCATGCCTTGTATCTGTGATTCAGAAAGTTTTCTGTGAAAATCCTGCTAAACCAGCCCAGAGGTCTGTCACAGTCCATTCTCTGTGTATGAGCCATGGATTTCTGACCTACTGATAAAAATCTGGCTGATAAATTCTAATATCATACTGAGCATGT
Source organism: Anser cygnoides (assembly GCF_040182565.1). NCBI lineage: Eukaryota > Metazoa > Chordata > Aves > Anseriformes > Anatidae > Anser > Anser cygnoides. Next base: position 53,201,730 of record NC_089876.1, read on the forward strand.
GTAAAGCTGAATTTTTGGTGGGAAGGGTTTTTTTTGGGTTTATTTTTAAACAAAAGAGCCCATGAACTGGCCAAATATAGGCATAATTCAGTGCAGAGAAAAAGAGACATTTCTGGCACTAGCAAAATCCTCTGCCAAATAAATTCATTCTCTAGAGAAGTGTTCACATGCTGGAACATCCTTAAGATGTAAGAAGTACGTTTTCTTTTTATTAATTTCAACTTCAAAATTTTAATTTCAAAGGCACCTAAAACTTCTTTGTAGAAAACGTTTGAAAAATACGTTATTCTGGCCAGATGATTGGCATGGAAAGGAAGCATAAATAGAAGATTTTGCAAAGCTGTAAGCAGGTCGTTGCAGTTTCTTTTAGCAATGTGCTGTGGACATCTTTAATGAAAGATGATGCTACATTTTGAAGCAGCATATTGCTACTCATCAACAAAGTGTCTAAATGCTATAAGTGTTTTTTCCTGTAACGATGGAAAATGTCCTCATGGTTTTCACACCAACACTTTTGGCATAGGAGAGGGTTGTGCTGGCTGTTTCTTGGGCCTCCCATATGGAGAGAGGACTTGCTGAGGAAAGAAGTTGTAGTCAGTAAACAAAGTACCATACAATGGTGAACGAGTTCTCTGAAAAGCATTTTGATGCAGTATACAGTGCTGCAATGGTTCATGATCTGCTAAGTAAGGAGAAGCGCCAGTAAACATCTTTTCTGTATATTTTAGAACAATTGCATTCCTTTTTCTAAGCCAAATCATAGCCATCACCATTATATAAATGTACGTCTTTCTTGAGAAGTCTGGTTCTCTTCCCTCATTTCCTGTAGCATGTTAGCTGCAGATTATTTCAGACTGTTTTCTTTTAAGCTCCCAGAAAATGTAAATAGAGCGTAAAAATCTTGTCTACAAGTCTTCACACTAAGTCATTCTGAACTCCCACTAGGAGTACATTAACTATAAGATCAGCTATTGCAAATTAGTGTTGAAGTCCTTTTGTCCTTTTATTTATATATATATATATATATATATACTGTACTGGAATATCTAAGGAGAAGAAACTTGGTTTCTAAAGGACAAAATTAACGTGCTTTGTCAGTCCTGGACTTTGTGATGGAAGTCTTTTTTCGTATACATTACAGTGGAGTTTGCTTGCTCAAATGTTCTATTCTTATTCTGAGCACCCAGTAAGTACGACTCTTACAAAAGAAGATCACACTTGTACAGTGGACTGAGAGAGCTAGCATTAAAATGATTTTGCATCACATAGTTAATTTTATTACAGCACTGTCTGATCCATGGATCTTTTGTTTCACTCAACAGACTGAGATAAATACTGTGAGTGCTATGGAATAACATTGTCAAGCTTTCCTTTATAGCCAGCTTCAGTTTGTCATTTCTTAACTTCATCCTGCCACTCCTCACTTTAATCTGTGCTTATTTATGGTTTACCACTTACAAGTATCACTAGTTCGCACTTGAAAAAGTTGTGTAGTATATTATTTCTCTCTGGAAAGCGGTTGTCTACTTGCAGTTAACAGCAATTTCTGCTACCATGCAGTGCATTTCCTCCATTTCAATAATAATATATTGGAAGATGTTTTCCAGATCTCAGTACAATTCAACGGGGCATGTCAACTATGCGTATGGAGAATAGTGCTTCCTATTCCCATGAATGTGTGCCCAACTCTCTATTACATGAGCATTGTCCTTGGCTGCTGCTGTAATGTAAGTCAAATGTATGACTTTTTACCGCTCATAACTGCATTATATTTCAGAGTAGCTTTTATCCAGGTTTCCCCCAGGATATGTTTTAGTACTTCTGCAATGAAGGCTCTGGCAATAGTATTTTGATACGAAAGCACATGGTTTTCATTCAGATGCCTAATGTTAATGTTGCTCACATGGATTTGGAATCAGAAAAGCATGTTTTAAGATTAAATGAGAATTCACTTCAAGCAATAAATTGATCTGTGGTACTGAAATACTATTGACCGAAGTCTTGATATTAAAGAAATGTTTTTTGGTTTCAGTAAAAAATTATATTTCTTTTAGAGTCCCATTTACATATTTAGATGACAAAACTCTGTGATACTTGAAAAAATACATGCATTTTTTAAAATGTTATGGTTATGGCATCATGAAAAGCTTTTCTACATAGTCATGTGTAAATATTTAATGCTATGCTATGAGTTCAGGCATGTAGTGCATGATGCAGACTTTTTTTTTTTTTACTATCAAGTGTTTTGCTTATGGTGAAAATGTTGAGATAGAAATGTTTTGTCCCCATCTTTCCTGTGATTCCATGAAAACATTTTAATGATCAGCTAAACTGCATAGATTAATCTTAAAATGGGAAATGCTTTTCTTGGTCTGTGTTTACATGGCTGCCTATGGATACCTATACGCTTATATCTATCTTTACATGAAAGTCCTTGGAGAAGTTTGCGGAAAGGAATAGTTAGCAAGCAGTCCTTGATTATGTTGTCTTGGTTTCAATGTGAACATGTGTTTCTTTCCTGAGTATCCAAAAAACTCCAGAAAAGGAAAAATGTGTTAAGACTACAGACTATACATAGGCCAACAATTTGGGAAGATACTTTTTAGCTAACACACTGAAGGTGGTGAATATAGCCCCAGTTTTAAAAAGTGTTCAGGGACTTCCAGGGGACTCTTGACTGATGAGCCGAGTATCGGAAACAGTAGAAAATATAGAAATAATAGTATGATCTAAAATAAAGAAATTAAAATGTGACATTTGGGGGAAATCAAAAGAGAGGTAACACCTCTGGGTGTTTAGGCTGGGAGATGAGTGGCTGGAAAGCTGCCTGGCCGAGAAGGACCTGGGAGTATTGGTTGATAGTCGGCTGAATATGAGCCAGCAGTGTGCCCAGGTGGCCAAGAATGCCAACAGCATCCTGGCCTGTATAAGAAGCAGTGTGGCCAGCAGGTCTAGGGAAGTGATTGTGCCCCTGTACTCGGCTCTGGTGAGGCCGCACCTGGAGTACTGTGTTCAGTTTTGGGCCCCTCGCTACAAGAAGGACATGGAGGTGCTCGAGCGAGTCCAGAGAAGGGCGACCAAGCTGGTGAGGGGTCTGGAGAACAAGTCTTACGAGGAGCGGCTGAGGGAGCTGGGCTTGTTCAGCCTGGAGAAGAGGAGGCTCAGGGGCGACCTCATCGCTCTCTACAGTTACCTTAAAGGAGGCTGTAGAGAGGTGGGGGTTGGTCTGTTCTCCCACGTGCCTGGTGACAGGACGAGGGGGAATGGGCGAAAGTTGCGACAGGGGAGTTTTAGGTTGGATGTTAGGAAGTACTTCTTTACTGAAAGGGTTATTAAGCATTGGAACGGGCTGCCCAGGGAGGTGGTGGAGTCACCATCCCTGGAGGTCTTTAAAAGACGTTTAGATGTAGAGCTTAGCGATATGGTTTAGTGGAGTACTTAGTGTTAGGTCGGAGGTTGGACTCGATGATCTTGAGGTCTCTTCCAACCTAGAAATCTGTGATACTGTGATACCTCACAATCTCTCAAACTGTATGAAGGAATCAACAAGAACCATGTGGATAAGTGAAATCTAGTTGATACAGTCCACTGGATTGCCAAAGACTTTCAACCCATTCCATTTTGAAAGGCTTCTGAAGAATCTAAGCTGCCAAGGGATGAAAGCTTGACAAAATACATCTTGTTGCACAAATAAAAATAAGTGTTTGAAAGAAAGAAACCAAAAACAGAAGTAACCTGTCAATTCTCAAAAGAGCAGTAAGTATCCAGTTGAATTTCACATAGAACTGTGCTGAATCTGGTACCGCTCATCATGTGTTCCTCTATACATCCTGAATATAGCAAGATGTTTAATCTGAGAAATGTGATTATATGTTGATTATGCTTTATAATATTACTATTTTTTTTAATATTTATGTTACAATTCCCTTCTTAATTTTTTTCAGGGTTGAATACTAACAGAGGAAGTCAGTTTTACTGATAAAACAGTGATTTTTTTATTTATTGTTTCTACAATTCCTTTAATAACATTAAAGAGTATTGTAGCCCATGTGTTCAGCGTTCCTAGTAGCAGGTTGAACCAGTTGTTGCTGGTACTCTGCATTTGATTGAAGGCTGAGCTCCAGTACCTAGCATCTTCATATTCAGATGATAAAACTATTTAGGCCCAGCAAGTTAACGATGTGATCTTTTCTGGCATGTATCTATTCCACTGTTCCTACAGAGTCTTCAGTTTTTTAACTACATAGAACTGCCATAGCATTTATGTCAGGCTGGCCTGTCAGAGCACACCCTGGCCGAGGTGCAGGTGGGCCAGCGATGCAGTTCACTTTTCCGAGGGCAGCATTCCAAGCCCTCAGGGAAGCTGTTGCCACATCTCAGTCTAGCTGCACCTGGTGATTTACTGCGTGCAGTGGAGTAGTTTACAAGAGTGGGTTCACTGAGGGGAGAAGGAAAGATTAGGTTGTGTGCACAAACTGGCAGCTACCAGGATGAGAAGATGGCATGGGGAACACATGCGCTCTACTGGCTGGAACATTGTCACTGAGGCAAATGGTAGTAATCTAACTACACGGAGTAGAGAGAGAAAACCTGTACCTTGAAACCTGTTTGATGAGATGTAGAGGGGGATGGAGAGGGGTCTGGAGAGGGGTCACTGAAAGTAGCTTGAGTAACTTCCAGACAGCTGGGAGATCATCCTTTTCATCTTCAAGAGCAGAGGCCTAAGTTTTTGTATGCATTTACTGAAGTTCCTATATAGCTTTCTGGAGGGCATCACAAGTTCCTCATTCAGCAGAGACATAATTTTGGTATTTGCGCAAGTGAAATGTATCATGAGCAAAAGAACAAACATAGAACAGCACCTCAGAGGTCAGAGGATGCGTCGTTCTGCCCTGACCATATCCATTCTGGTGCCATTTGTTCCATTCAGAAGAACTTTTGTCAGATGACAGGGAGTGGACAATAAATTGTTTGCAGAATCAGCAGCGAGTTATTTGTCAGCAGCCCGAACACCTGCTAGAAATGATGGAGTTGGTCGGAAATAAACTAGTGCTACTGTAGCCTTCAGGAACGGAGGGGATGAGCTCTAGGAGGCATTCCATTTTGTTTTGTTGTTTGACAATCGTATGTCCTTATGACTTTTGCTTAACTTATTATTTTTTTTAATTATTTTTGTTTTAATGCTATCATTTTTGTCATTTATGAATGTTTAAATTCATCTAGAAACAGATAACTTGAAACTAGGAGATTTTGCTGGATAGAAGTTCTGCTAAGTTGTTCCTCTTCTTTGTAGGCTATATGTTTCTTATTTTGCTTTAGGGTGGGTTTTTATTGTTGTTTTTGAGCTGAATTTTAGCATGGTAGCTTATGTATGTAATGTAAATATGATATGGTCAATATATTTCTTATTCTGCTATTCTTATTAAGCTGCTTCCTTAAATTTTTCTAGTTTGAGAGTTTCTCACAAGCAAACAAGCTTGTCTAGGCCTCTATTTAGGGCAAGAATGCAATATAAAAATACCAGAGTTGGTTTTCTGTGAAGCGGAAAACATAACTAGCTCAATGTGTTGGGTGCAGCTGAAGGAGTGTTACAGGACAGTGGTTATAATTGTACCTTTGTACTCTCCCTAATTATTTTTTCAGGCACTTGTGCCCAGGAGCAGTCACTATTGCCCCGTACATCAGTGACTTAACGCAGTGCTCTCTTTGATCCTGTCTGCTCCTTGTTTTCTGCTTCACCCAAACGTCCACAGGAGCCTGCAATAATGCAAGAATGGTTGGCATTGCTTAAGGACATCTTTTCACATCTTAATACTGAGGAATCTCACTGAGAAGTATGGGCATGCTTCCAGACTCTCAGATAGAATTAGGAAGTCAGAAATTTAGCTGCTACTTCTTTAATTTGTTGCAAAATACTGTTTCTTGTCATGCTGCCTGAGAGAGGGCTCACAAGACTTTTACTAATTTTGAATCATTACTTGTGGAGGGTACTCCTTTTAAGGAGTCACAGCTCAATGATTTCCTTAGGCAGAAATATGTCTGCATATTCATTTTATTTCAGTTGTCACTGTAGACATATTCAGTAAAAATTCTCCTGAAACGTTATCATTTTCAGATTTCCATTTAAAGAAAGTAATCACTTCATGGAGGACTCCTTGGTATTTATTTCTTTAAAAAAGACTATCACAGAAATGTCCACAATATCCCGCTTTAACAAGATTAAATCTAGATGATGTGAATAAAACATACAGTGAATAGTACGGCATTTTTTTAAGTGTATGATTCTGTGATTCCTTGCTTGCAGTTGGCCTTGTGTGCACATGGACAGTGGGACTGTAAATTCTTTCTGGTGAATTACCTAATGTGCTACTAGGTATCAAGCAGTGGAAATGTAGTAAGTTTACACCTACTTCCAGCAAATAAGCTGTTCTTTATAATACAGCTAAAAAGAGCTTAGGTGTATTCCGAGAGGAGATCTAGTCTTGTTTGCTTTCTTCAGGTGGTGCAACAAAAAAAGAAAGAAAAGCAGGCAGCATTGTTCAGGGATTCCTCCCTCTCTGCAGAAAGCAGCAGCGAATGACGTGCTGGAGCCTGTCCTGGGAAACAGGGAGAAGCACGACGACTTTTCGCGTTCCCAGCTCCGACACGGCAGACGGGTGCCTTCGCTGGCCTCCGTCTCGCCGCCGGGGGCTGGGGCAGCTCCCGGAGCACCCCGGGGGTCGCTGAGAGCCGGGCGGCCGGAGCGGGGGGCCCGCGGGCGGCGGGGCAGACCAGGGGTCGGCCCTGAGGGCCCGGCCCGGCGGGGCAGCGGCGCCTTACATGGGCATGGCGACGGCCGCCGGGGCCCGGGCGGGGAGGAGGCTGGAGCCGGGCCGCGGCCCAGCCGGGGGAGGCGCGGCCCGGGGGGCTGAGGCGGACAAAGAGCGGTCCCCGCCGCCAAATATGGCAGTGGGAGCCGGAGGGTTTCACAATAGGAGCGGGAGGGAGGCGGGATGGGAGCTGTGGGAGCCGCTCCGGATCCAAGGGGTAAGCGCGGGGGAGCGAGGCTCGAGGGCTCGCCCCTGGCCTCCTGTCATCCCGTGCCAGCAAAGCTGAGGAGCTCGGGCTGTGTCTGTCATGTGTGCTCGTGTTTCCGAAAGCCCTTTATCGATTTTTGTTTATGGAGGAGGGGTCTTTGGCAACCCCGTCGTGCAGTAGCCTGAAGATAAATGAGTCCTCTGCTGGAGTTAGGAAAAAAAAAAAAAAACTTGTGGTGAGCTTTTGTCTAGTACAGTGTTGAACGCTTGCAAATTCATCTGGAAAGGTACCTATCCATCCCTGAGACACTGACAGGTCTTCGTAGTTGAGATCAGTAGTAAGAAAGAGAAAAGAGAGAAAATGAGAACACACACACACACACACACACACACAAACACAAACAATCTTGACAGTTCTGACAGAAAATACTTTCATAGCAAAATGACCTGATGGAAAATGTTCTGGAATGTCAGAAATGCAAGCAGGCTACCATTTTGTACGTACGTATGGAATCCACACCCTGTGATCCTAATCCCCCATGTCTTTTTCTTTTTTTTTTTTTTTTTTTTCCCTACTTATATGGGATGAATTTAAAAGGTCTTATTCCCAGAAGGAGAAAAGACAGAACGCCGTTTCACTTCAGACTTACTCAGGGCAGGAAGAATGAACACAACAGAAACATTCAGTAGATGAAGGTGCAGCTGTGATCTCGGCTGGCTGTGTGAAAGCTACAACGGAGAAAACTAAATAGCTGTGGGCACAGACCTGAGCTGTACTGTTTAGTGTGCTGGCCTGCTTTGCTCTGTTTTCAAAATGTTTGCAGTAGAATGTCTCTTAAATTCACAACCTCTTCAGCAAACAATTAATAGCACTATGAGCATGACACCCTGGTGAAAGGAAGTAAGTTATGCTTTGATCTTGAAATTGTGACTAGATCAGCTCCTAAACTGCTACTGAAAAGTGTTTTAAATATTGTGGGTGAAGCCTGACTCGGAAGAAACAGCTTTTTTATCTTTCCTGACAGGCCTCCCAATTACAGCAGCTGTAAGTTACTGCAGTGTGACTAATGGAAAGATATAACACTCAATATTACCATATTTAAAGTATTAAAGTATTATTAAAGTATTAATATTAAAGAGTATTAAAGTAGTGTTAGTAGGAGTAGTTAGTAGGAGTATTAGTAGTATTAGTAGGAGTATTAAAAAAGAGAATGTGGTGCTGAGGTCTGAGTTGGGAACTGGGAATTAGACGTCCGGCTGACATTCAGGTCTCTTTAAGCACCTGTGACCTTCTATAAGCTTGTATGTCTCCTAATGATCTTACTGTCTGAAGTGTAGGCAGACTAGTCAGAGATCCACAGTGATGCTTGCAAATATGACGTTAATATCCCAGCTGAAGCGTGTTATGCCAAATTTACTAAGAACTAAAGAAGAAATCATAAAGGCAATACTAAAGAAACCACAGAGGGTAAGCCTGAGGCAAGGTTATTTAGATTTTGATCACAATATGCTGATTGAAACAGAAGAATATATTACAATTTTCTTCATGAATTAAAAATAGAGAATCTGAAAAGCGTAGTAGAGTGAGGGAGGATGAAAGTACAAGCAAAAGCTGCAAGACTTGGGATCAAACACCGAGCAGAATCAGCTGCACAGCTTGGGAGAGAAAAGAAACTGGACAGAACCTTACCAAGTGGTTCTCCTTTGCAGGGTTAGTGAAGCTGGCAGCTTAACACAGATCCAGATCCTTGTGAGTTTGAGGAGTGAGTTGTTTTCCAGCTTATATTTTTTATCTTTACAGTAGCTATTTCCAGAGTTCATCAGTGTGCTCTATCCATAGTTGTGCAGGCCAGGAAACTCTTCAGGATTACTCACAGTCAGAGAAGACTGAAAACTGGGGTACCTCAAGTGTCTTGGTACCTTAAGGAAGCCACTGGGATGCTTGGCTTCTCTATGCACATGTTCAGCCATCACTGCTCTGGTTCCTTGCTAGCTAGTGCCTGTATAGTAGACCCAGCATTTTCTTCATGCTGTCATAGGGGTTGCACAGTAAGTCTAATCAATATCATCTAAACAATTCTTTGCCCTGAAGGCCTTCGCTGATTTAGTCCAAAAGATGAAGTAATCAGTATTAAAACAAAGAAGCCTTATGCATGAGTCACTTCATCACCATGTATATATGCATGTGTGTATGTTTATGTCCATCAGAGTGATAACTGCCTTCTTGTGAAAAGTGTCTCAGCAATAGAAATGTTTAATTTTTGTTTTCCTCTAGGTATATTTAGAAGTTGAGGAAAAGGCCCTCTCTTCATTCTATTTTTGGTTGAATCATGTTTTATTAGATCCAAGACTTTGCAGTATTACTTACTTTCGAAAGTAGGCTCTGGCTATAGTCTCCTCTCTGTAAAACAAAACTTTGATGGCTTGTATCTGCAGAATTGAAAGTGATGGAAAATGTTTGCTGAGGTAATTTTTCTTGTAACATACAGTTATACTTTGTTTTCCAGCACTGCTGAGAAAAACAAAAGCTCCAAACAACTTGGTGTTTCTAGTTCAGGCACTGCAAATTTCAGCAACAGGAAATAGCACCAAGCAAAGCACTTTGGTTACCACCTCAGTGTCTGCCAATGCCAGAAGGGTTAGCAAGTCCAGGATGTTTGTAATGTAGGATTCAGGAGACTTTTGAAATAGTGCTAAATAGTTTGGACTAGTACATGTTGGTCAATTGCCATTTCAGAGGTATAGTTAGTTCTTTTTGTATTTAGGAAAGCATAACTTTGCATATTCTGGTCTTCTAAAGACATCACAAAATCTTATGCATTCAGGAAAAAAAAAAAGTGTCTTGTTCATGTTTTAGTAGTCCCCATGCAAAGCTTTTAAATGTTGTCAAGGAAAGTATGGGAGGAGATGTAATTTTATTGGGAAGTTTTGTGGTTTGTTATTGTTTGGTTGTTTTTTAATAAAAGATTGAAAATTCACAATAGTTGGCACGTCAGGGCTTATTTTGCATGGCTAGTGCAAATGGGATGCAGTTCCTTTATGTAAGAAAAACAAGGAGATTGCTGAATTGGCTATATAAATCACTGAAATCAGTCAGCTGCGTATGAATCAGTTGAATGCTTGTAAACTCTTCCAGTCCCCTCTTCTAGTCCTTCTGAGTTTGTTACTTGCCATTTCCATCTGAGCTTAACAACATTTGAACTGTAATATGATGCAAAACTCTACTGTGGCTAGTTGAATATTACTTGGGTTGATTTACAGGCATGTCTATATTCTTGAATTAACTTCCACTTTTTAAGACTGAAAGAATCTTGTGCCATGCATCTCCCCCATGTAGAAAATGCCATTTGAATCTCAGTCATAATTTCTTCCTACACCTCAGAATTGTTGAGTTATGTTTTGTTTTCTTTTTGAAAACATCCTGGTTTGATTTAAAGAATTTGAGATCTGTTCTTAACTGGCCTGATTAGAAAGTGTACTCTCCAATGTAGCTTTTAACACATCTTTATCAAACAGCTAAGATGTTAAAATTTTGCATGTCATAATGAAGAAAGAACTAGTAGACATATAGAAAAAACAACAACAAAAAAAAAACAAATAGAATTATGTAATTATTTGTAGTGTAGTGTCCTGGAAACTAGCTGTTGTGAATGACAGTGTATATACACGGTTTAAAAATGTACTTCTTTCACTGAAGATAAAGGGCAAGCAAAAAGATTGCATTTATATACTATGTATTATTCTGTAGTATTCTTCTCTTGAGAAGTCCATTGAAATGTTTTATCTTCATTTGTTTTCTCTCAGATTGCTGGATGTAATTACTTTGTGTAAGGCTTTTTTTTTTTCTGAAGTCATCCTTTCTGGTTTTCATGCTTTAAGCAACACTATTTTCATTTGGTTTAAAAGGGGGTATAAAAACTGTCTCCCCGCTTAATGTTTTTCTCAACCCATTTCAAAAAGAAAAATAAGTTCAGCAAAAAGAAAAAGTGATTTAACTCAGAATGAGCTTGAGTTTCCCGTGCAGAAAACACTATATCTACATGAAAAATAGTTGTTTAAATAACTTGGCTTTCCTGCAGAACAAACTTCAGTAGTACTTAATATAGATCATTACACAGTAAGTACTCAACTAGCAATGTTATAATTTCATGTGAAATTGAGTCAGTTATATCAATCTGTTTTTTCATGGAATTGTGTAAACTGACATCTTTATTTTGTGAGGATTCTCAAGGTCTGAATCAATGTTGGGGGGAAAAAAAAAAAAAGACTCCTGTTCAGTCAGTTTGGGGTTTACCTGTTTTCCCTGTTTTGCTAATGGCATTTACCATTACCTCCATTTGTTCATAGAAATTAATTATCGTTTCTTTTGATTTTGTTGCATTTTTTCAAAAATTGTTTGTTTTAATGTTTCATTTAAATATCAGGACTTCATTTGAGTTGTATGCAATCACCTTTTATGTGTAAATTAATTCCCTCATTTTAGTTTGCAAGACATTCTCTACAGATATTTGGAAACTTGAACTAGAAGCAAATGTTCATGGAAGTGGAATGATAGGCAAAGTTGTTTACAAGAAGGAATCACAGATCATATTAAGTTTTAAGTTAAGCATATGTTTTTGTTTCCTTTCTCTTTGGATCTGTATCTCCCATTGTGCCTCATACTTGGTTCCCAGAAAGTTGAGCTTCATTCCTACTTTCCATGCCCAGTTATGCTTGTGGAGTCACAGCAGAGCAAGTGTCTCAAGCTAAGCTGATGTGCACAAGCTGTCTTTTTGCTTTCATCTTCCAGCCCCATGAAGTGAACATGAGCATATATGCATAGACATAGAATTCTTTTCCCAAATTCTTGCAACAGATGTGCAAAATATGTGCAACGTAAGAGCTGTGACAGAAGAAACAATATTGGAGAGCTCAGTTATTTTAATATTAACTCAGTTATAAGCAAATACAAAGGAGAAGGGGCAGTAAAGAGATATGAAGTCCAGTTACTCTTTTTCTATGCTATGCTTTTCCTACTGTATGTCAGTCAGTGTTTTGTTATGCGTGTTAGATTATCTACAGCCATGATTGTGTTCTGCTTGTTAGATTCTGTGTTCTGCTTGTTAGATAAAATGTTATCCATAGCCAGTATACTTATCCAAAATCTTATAGAGACCTGACTACTGATGAGTGATACTCTTTTTACCTTTATACTATCTTAAAACTATGTGTATGAGTTACCATGCTTCTTCCCCTAGTCCTGTACCAGAACTAGAAACAAAGTAATAGCTCAGCGCCGGTTTTGTCACTGCCAGGATCTGGCCTGTCACCTTCTGCTCTAGCAGCTGCAAGATGCTTTATTCGCCCTCCCCTTTTCCTAGTTGGCAGCATTCCTCTGCTGCATGCTGGAGTGGTCAAGTGAGGTGGAGTGAGTTGTGAGCCCTACAGAGGGCTGGGTAATGAAAAGGGGTAAAGGGGCTTGAGTAAGCCAGAGCAGTTTCATTGCCACCTTCTTCCTTTTCACTGTGGAGTGAAATGTGTTAGGTGCCAGTCTTGCTCATCTTGTGGGTTTGTTCCAGCTGGAGAACAATAGTTATGATGATGCTCTTGTAAATCCAACAGGTTCCAGGCATCCAGAGCTGGACTATAATACACACTGTTTGGAAAGTGGAGCTGAGAAAAGAGGAGCACCCTTTCTTTCAACTGCCCTAAAATCTTTTAAGCATTGTCCAAGGTGTTTAATACATTTCTGTTTGTACACTTTTTTGCTGTCCACATTGGGGAAATTTCAGGTGATACCACCAATCACCACTGTGGATTAAGAGTGGATTTGAGGATAGAAGTGTTTTAGGTGTATCTTTGAGCTTCTCTGTCTTGCTTCAAGTATATCTTCAAGTAGATCTTGTTGATGATTTGTTGTGTTCTTTGCTTCCTTATAAAACTGATGTTGCCATGTGATCTGTAAGAAAGCACTGGATCCCGCCCAAGTGGATTCTAATGGGAAGGGTGTGAACCAGCAAGAGAAATCTATTCTTTGGTCTTCAGATGCTTGTGGGGGGGGAGAACACACCAAGGTATCTGGCTCCAAAAGATGTGTTTAGTGGAGCATGCAGTAGTAATCATGTGTTTAAAGTCTGTGTTTGGCACTCAGGGTGGATTTGTGTAATTAGACTGCAAAGTGGCATGCTTTTGTAGCACATAGTGAATGTTTTCTGAGCTCTGATGCTGCTCCCTGACTGGCAAGGAGGCACAGGGGGCTGTTTGCAAAGTAGGTGTCTGAGGGTGATACGGATTTTCTGAGGAAAAAAAGTTTTGAATTCAGTTTAACCTGAAAGCCCCGGGCCTTGACGAGGGGTGGTGCGAGCGTTACTGTACCAGAGCAGCAAGCACTGAAAAGCTTTAAGGCCGGTCCGAGCCATAGCTTCCCCAGCTGCCCATCGGGCCGTGCCGACACCCCCTTCCCTCACGGCGCCACAGGAACCGCGGGGGCTTCCCCTGGGCCCAGAAGCCGAAGCCCTGAGGCGAGCCCCGGGCATTTCGGGGGGCAGCAAGCCGAAAAGCCCCGAGTGTCGGCCTGCCGCAGGGGCAGGGCTGGGGCTGCCGCCGGCGGCCGGGTCCCGCCTCCCGCCCCAGGACTCTTAACGTGAAGCGGCCGCCACGGAGGCCCGGGCCGAGGCTCCGGTCGCCGCCGGGCCCGCCCTATTTAGCGCTCCTACCTGCGCGCTGCCCGCCGAGCCCAGCCGCGCCGAGCCCAGCCGCGCCGGGCCGGGCCATGCCAGGCGAGCCCCGGGCGCCCCGAGGTAAGGACGGGACGGGATGGGACGGGCGGGAGGCATCGACGCGGCTCCCCGGAGCCGCCGAGCCGGGCTTTGTGTGGCGGCGCTGGGCGCCCCGGAGCCATCCCGGGCGCTCGGGTGCCAGCCCCTCACGGAGCCGCGGCTGCTCCCCGGCGGGAGACCCGCAGGGACCCGAGGAGCCACCGGCAGCAGACCCGATGCTTCCCCGAGCCTGCCGCGGCTCCTCGGTTTTGGTTTAGCCGAAATCAAAGAAAACTCTGAGGGGGTTTCCTGCGGAGTTCACGAGGAAAGACATATTTGGTGACCAGCTAGCAGCTAGCTTTTTTGGCAAATGTTTATAACTGAGCGTTGAGAGGAATTCGGCGTTACCTAGTAACTTAGTGGCTTATAACAGTAACTGCCTAGGAGATTATTTTCTTTTTCTTTTCCAAGTCCGTAGCAGACATTTGTTTAAATTTTAGTAGCGAAGACCGAAGAGGAAAAAAAAAAAAAGCGAAAGTTTCCTGGCAGCAGGCACATAATTAGAAAGAAGGCTGGGACAAGTAAGACTGGCCTTCCTTATAATGATGTGTTTACAGAAACTTGGAAAGCAGAGATATGCGTTGGCTATCAAGGAGAAACCAACGTCTGCTGCTGGAACATTTGGATCAGCCTTATATGAAGGAATATGGCACTGCAGAGCATACAGCTAAAAATAGGAGCGGACACATCCTATGTTTCATTAGGCTTTGAGGTCAAGAAACCATTTTTCCACAATATTCTGTGGCTGTATTGAACTGAAACCACAGTTCTTGGGATCAAACTGTAGATTTGTGAAATTAACTCCGCAGGATGCGTTATTTATTATATGGAAAATTTTGTGTCCACTCACAAGTCTGTGTGCACCAAAATCCACTGGAGTGCTGGGGTAAGGAAAGTTTTGGTGATGTTCTTAAGGAAGCTGAACAGTGTCCAGGCATCCTGTGATTCACAGTGCATACCAGACATACAAGGATTAAGATATATAACTGATAACGAGAGCATGGAAAAAATATATACAAAGTGAAGTGGCTCTCAGCCCTTGTTCGCTGATTGTATCTAAACTGCTTCACTATGAAAAAGGGGCAAATACTTGTAAGGACAGAATTCGAAGAGAGACTCTGTTACATCCTATCTTTGGATGGGGAACAAAACCTGGAAGAACTGTCTGTGAAATAATATTCTGGTACTAATTTTCCTGGCCAGACGGAGAAACCCTTTGGGAAAAGGTGTGGGCAATGAGTCTGAATAAAAGAAACTGTAAAGATGGGGTAGGGTGTGTACAGATGTTCCTAAAAATTCTGAAACTCTTAAAAATATGCAGGTAGGATTTTGTTGGAAGTAGAAGTGTCTCGTGGATAAAAAACATTTCTCTCATCTTTGAGATAGAAGAAAGCATACATCACATAGTCAAAATTTGCCAAGAGTCACCATATACTGCAATCTGCCATAAAAGATTTCCTAAAATCAGGATGATGGATGTGCGGTAATGGTTTCTTGGCAGTATGTATGCCAAGAAGTTGTTTCTTTTTCCCCCTCAGTGAAAAACTGTTCTGCAAGTTTAAAGCATGTTTTAAGTAACAATAAGTAGCCTGACTAGTCAAGATACCATTATAAAGCACTGCGGTAAATGTATGTTTTTGTGTTCCTCTACTTAATGAAGTTCTAGGAAATTCTCTAGGATGTCTTCAAACTGTTTTTTGTTTCTCTTTCTTTGTAAGAGTCAGACAGTTACATATGTCCCGGTCAAGCTCATCTTGCTGGTCACTCATGCGCCTGTTACTGTGGGCTGATTAATTTTGACTAGCCCAGGACTATGGCTTTCTCTTTGCAGAGACTGTGATGATTGGAACACACAAATATTTGCAAAATGTTATTCTAAAGCAATTACTGTCTAGGCAGCATAGGACAGATCTACAGTTCTAGGCAAAAGAAAAGCAGCTCAGTATTCTCTGCTCTGCACTGAAGAATGTATTGAGCTTGCGTGATGGCTGTGTAGGGCAGGATAAACCAACCTCTCCACAAATAGGAGCAGGGTTGCAGCTTTGTGATCCGCTTTGTGGTCGGAATGACTAAAGCAGCCGTTTCTAAGAGCTATGTTAGCTATGTTAGAACAGCATGCCTCCATTTCTGTAAGGGCACAGTGGTAAATTTGATGAGTAATGTTCAGCTGTTGGGCTTTGGGCACTGGAAGAAAGAGGGAGCAGTCTAACTGGAACAGACCTGTGGGACGGGATGCTGGTTGTCCCACTTAAATGGGGAATTGTTTCTTTCTCTCCTGTATAAAATTTCTTTCTATTGCTCTGCTTCAAAACAATTGGTGAGAGACCTGATTCTCAGCTGGGCGAAGTAAACTGATGTGGTTTGTGAAAATCATTCATTTGATGGGAAATTATTGCACTCTTCAAACAGCAAATTACTTCCTTGGCCAACGTTTTGTCCTAAGTAGCTGCCTTGTGATTTTATTCATGCCAATGTTAATGCAAACCCCTGTGCCTGTGAGCAGAGTAGAGCATCAAGCAGTGTGATGTCCTGTATATAGGTTTTCTCTGTGTATAGCACCGTTTCCTGTAGATTATCAGTCATGGTGTACACTAAACATGGAAGACATAACGATAAAAACCTTTGTTTTGAAAAGCTGAATTTCTAAGATGGAAATGTGTAGATAGGGGAAATACATGGGGTGCAGTGAGAAGAAACTGAAAGATAAGGATAACCTTTTGTATTGCTAGTTACATAATTTTCATACAAAATGTCTTCTCTTACTGTCATATGCCTTTCCATTTGCTGTTCACTCTCCAAGAAAGAAGTGTTCTAATACTTGGGTATCTACTGGACCTTTTCTGACCTTAGAAGAGTTGGTGACCCTAAGATGCTTATTTTCCCAATAAAAATGTCAGAGTAATGTAAAACATATTAACTAACTGTTAGTCTCATGTACTCTTGGTAACATAATCTTTGGCTGGAAATCTTTCATCCTGGGAATATTCTTTAATCAAAATATGCCTATGGAATTTGTTATTCATCCATCGTTGTCCATCTTGGAAATATTCCCATAGTCTTAACAGATAGCATTTCAGTGCTAGATTATGTAATAATCATCACCCTTTGGAGTGAAGCTCCCATTCTGCACTAGCAATACTGAGCACGGAGTTCGTAGTGGTAACACGCACATTTGGAAGATGTAGGAAGAATATATACAGCCTAATTACTAGACGAGTCATAGTGTGCCTGGAAGACTCATTTTAACCTCTCATTATGCAGAAAGTGAAGAGGACAGTCTTTTGTGACTGTGAGTGTCAGAACTTCCTGGAGCTTTACAGATAATTTAACATCTCAGATTTCATATAATTAAAAAAAAAAAAAAAAGCTCTCTGTGCTGCCATGAGTATTGTAGAAGGATAACCTATAATTAAAGCAGTTCTTTTTACATATCTGAACTATACTTTCTGGATAAGCACACATAGGAAACTTAGGAAATATTTTTCCTCCACATTACTGTCTAGACACTTAACATGGTCATTCTCACACCTGCTCAAGACATTCGAGCGTTTGCCAAGACGGGAAGTTTGTATTTCCTTTATTGAAGCAGAAAGTGATTGTAATTGATGTGTATGGCACTCCCCAGCACTTTCCCCTTCCACAAAGGGAAGGCGTTTAAGATAAACAGTGTTTGTTTAAATAAACAAATAAAAATGCAGTGGGCTCAGTTTATTGCTAGGCCTTTTTCTGCATGGTGCATCTGCATGAGATGAGTCAAATAGTGTGCATATCCAGGGAGGGTTTGAGTAAGAAATCTTTGATTAAATTAGATCAACTTGTAGAACATGGCATTGTCCTAAAACCGTCCTTTGGTAGCAATTATTTAGACTTCGTTTCAGTCCTTCCCAGTGCATTCTTCTGAGTCTGGGAATTTTATTCCTTCCTGCCTCCAAAAAATGCTTCTCTCCCCACGCCCCCTGGAAACGGATGTAGGATTTTGGTTGTTACCAGTTTCAGAAGGTAATCTATATTACATGTGCTGTCCTAAAACATAAAAGGAGAAGAAGCCAATTCTTTCTGAAGAACCCAACCTTACGTCGCATCATGGTTCGCTACTGAATGTTTCAGGCAGGAAGCAGCAATGTGAACTTGAGTTCATACTTCAGCCTTAAAAATATGAAAGAGTTATTTGCTTGCAGAGTTGAGTGTGTGTGTCAGGAGCTGCTGTTCTGCATAGCCAGAGTATCTAAATTTTGGTACATGATCATAAGGTGGTACGTTTCATTTGTCCTGATGGTTTTCTGTGAAGCGAAGGCTTTCTAGAGAAAGACATTTATTTGCAGACATGATGTGTCAGCCAGCAGAAATGTAGAGGAAAAGATATTTTTGGTTTTCATTGGCAACACGATTACATTTATTTTCCAGGCTGAAATGTAAAAATAGATTAACACACAAAAATCTGTTTTAGTGATGTCAACTTTTTTTTCCAACTAACAAAATCCATCAAATTCAGAGTGGAAGATGATATTCTTTCTTGGTATGCTACTGTACACATGAGCAGAACACAGTACCTGAGGCATGCATGTGAATAACGGGACAACACATGGAATTAAGTTTACAACATCAGCATTTAACTCCTTGCTTCTGCTGTCTCGGGCAGGATTGGTTTAAGTTTTGCATTTACAAGAAAGTGACTGAACTGTGCTTTAAAAGCATTGAATTCAGATGAAGATTCTGTCAGCTGGATTTAATTTTTAAATTGAAATTTTAAAAGAATTCCTCTCCTATGATGAAGAAGAATCCACTTTGGAGAGCAAGAAATGCATGCACGCAGTATCTGCTGGTCTGGAGGAACTTCATTATGAGCTCCTGCCTAGGCTATAGTGAACAGAAGAAGATTGTGGAATACTTTTGCTTTTTTGTTATTCTTAGAATTGAATTGTTCAGTTAGAAGGGACCTTCAGAGATCATCTAGTCCAACTACAATTCTTCTGATGATTCTTCTGCCACAGAATCATTTGAGAAGCATGACCCCAGTTCTCTGGCTGCACTGAATGCGGAAATCTGGTTTAAATCAAGACCTGCATGTATTACAGCAACTTTTCTCAGGAGAGCCAACCTGCTGTATTTAGGCCAAGCTTTATGTTGGGCTTGCTCCTACCCATCTTTGCATCTTACTCACAACTTGGAAGACTTCTCCTTAAAAATGATCATCATGTTGTTTTTGTAGTTGGATTTCGTTGTCTTTTGTAACTTTTAATCCTCGGCTCAATTCATTATTCTGTGCAGGCTGAATCACAGGACAGAAGTAGTCCCTAGAAACAGAGTTGTTTCTTTCAGCTCTCTTTCAAAGATGATGTGCATTTGTACATACAGATGTATGTAAAATGCATGCTTCTGACTTCAAACAACAGGTAATGAGGATCCTTTTTGTGATAGGAGATGATGAAAATCTGTTTCTGTGTGCACATCTATGTAACGGTGCATGAATATATATCTTTGTGTGTGTCCCCATACACAGCATGAGTAAAAACCTGTGTCTGACTCATGAGAATGACTTGTTTAAAGCAGCTATTAAAGTGCAAAACAATTTTAATAAGTCCAGCTCTGAATAGCAGAGCAGGTTCACCAAGGCAGCGTAGAAAGTTTTGCACAGATTAAAGGAGAGTTTCCTTGCACAGAAACCCAGTGGTGCTGTATTTCTTCCAGCCCACCTCACTGTACTTAATTTGGCTCTGCGTATAAAGCCTTTCTTGTCAGTGTTTGAAGGATTCTGAAGAGCACCCTGATTTATGGCTGCTGTGACTAAAGATCTAGTGATCTTTTGTACTATAAGTGAAGTTCTGAAAGTCTTGCAGGTGGTCATAGTATTGTGTGGATTGGGTATTTCCATGCACTATCTATTTGAGTATAATCTGTGTTTCCTGACAAAACTTTCAAGGATTTTAATGAAAGCATGAGCTACTTGGTATTGTGTTACTGACGGTGAGTCTGTTGCAAAATGATGCCATTTGCTTTTGTACAAATCTGAGGTGCTTAAAACCATAATTACATAAAGAAATTGTAGAGGAAGTATTGATATCCACACTGACAGAAGCACTGGTGCATAGCTACAGATGTCTGAGAAATTACTCAACCGACAAGGCAACGTTTTGCTCTGTGAACTGGTGATTATTTTCAGTGAGGAGTTGGAGACTTCTCTGTATTGTTTTTCACAAAAGTTTCCTCATCTGACATGGCTAAAATCATTTTTTTTTTCTCCAGTTTCTAAAGCTACCTTACAATTTTCGTATATCTGTTACAATTCTGATATACCTAGGTTCAATGTCTTTGCCAAATCACGTTTACTCTTTCATGTATAACCCTTGTAGCCTATTTTTTTCAGGCACTAAATAGTTTGCCATACTGTTTGGCTGTGTTCTAGGGAGGAAGTCTTGATTTCGTATAAATGTTCAGAGTTTTTATATCATTATAAAAATCTGGAGATCTGCATGTAATGTGAAAAAGAGACACACCTCTTCTATCAGTTCCTACAGACATGAAATCCAATTTATAAAGTGAGACTACGGAAGTTCAAACTATATTGAAAGTACATTATACTGTCTTATGAGTCTCTAGGATGTTGCATGTGGTTTCCATTCTTTTATCTTTAGCAGCTTTTGGAGTTTCTGCTAGAGATTTTGAGGTTATTAACTGTTTAGCATTTTCTTAAGTTGTTCATCAGGAATTTCTGGAAAATGATTGCTTCCATTTTCTGCTTTATGTTAAAACACCCTCTAAACCCCTTTATTTAGGTGGGGGAAGAGAGAGAAAGGAAAAACTGTAAGTTGTATTTCAGGAACTTTTTTATGCTGATAGGACACAGCTTTCAGAAGAAAAAAAAAAGGGGGGGAAGAAAAAGCCAAGCTTAGAACCTGTATTCATGTATATACAACTGAATTAGATGAGCGTTGCGTGCATTTTTGCCCACATAGATGGAGAGACAAAGAGTGCATATTAACATGAAACCAAAATGGTATGTCAAGTTTTTCTCAAAGAATGAACTTTCAGCTGCTGACTCTGAGGTTAGTTCTGTGGTTGTCAGTTGCCCACAAAACACAGCATCTTGAAGTGTTTTAGAGATTTTAGAAACTACCGCATCTAGAACTCTAGGTTCCTGTGTTCCCATCCCTTCAAAAGTTAGTGGTCAAGCTAAGAGGTAAAATGAGAGCAAGAGTGTAAGCCAAGTAATGTCCTGAAAAGTAATGATGTTGAGCTGAATCCTATGAAATACCCAGAAAAACAGGCAGAAGTCTCAGAAATCAGGTTCTCTTTGCCATGTTGCCCTTGTTCTCTCCCCGGTTGTATGACTGCCTTCAGCAACCAGCTGTAAGCAACAAGTGAGCCTTCTCTGCAGCCCTTGATGGACCGTGGTGCAGGAATCTAGGCTTATGTCAAGGGCATGTCTGGTGGCGTGCAGATCAGTGTGCGGTAGAACCACTCCCAGGACAGTGAAGTTCAGCCCTGACCACATGCACTGCAGTTAGCCCTGGATCAAGGACCTGATTTCAACTCTGAGAAGTCTTTTAAGGAGAGAAGCAATGCTTTCTGGAGCGTGAGCTGTCATTTTGAAGGACCAGGGCCCTGTAATTGCCTGTCTAAGCTTCAGGGTATCCAGCTGGTGTGTGATACCACACTGGAAATTTTCTGAGCACAAACCATCTCAGGGATTCTTGCAGGTCTACAAAAGTATTAAGAAATGTAGACCCCAGAAACACACGCACCAGCAGTGGATGTTCTGTCTGTTACAGACCTCAGTAATAGTTCAGGGCAGTTATCAAACTGTTGTAAATTAGTTTCATATTCTTTTGTTATGCAAGTCTTGAGATGAAGCAAGCCATTCCTACGCTTCTTACAAAGATCTGATTATTATCTATAGGTTTGGCTCTTTGTGGTCAAGTGTATGACTTAGTAAAAGTGTTGATATTTTTAATGCTAGATTTAGTGCGTTATTTTACTAGAAGGCAGTAAAGTACTTCTGTTTTCATCGTCTTCTAACTGCAGTCTGCTCCTCCTACAAACTGCCAGGGAAGGCTATTTCGTTTTCACCTTGGACATTCTTGAAGTTTGTTTTATGGTACTTTTGTAACTTCAGAAAGTTAACATTCCTGTTGGGTACAAACCTTGGACATTTGTGGTGGTAGACGGTAACTGGAAAAGAGGGGTCACATAGGGGCACTTATTATAATGATTTACAAAAGAGTTCCGTCTGCCAGTAAGGCTAATTATCAGCTTGCAACTAAGACGCTGTGCTCACATTATGTCCTTTTTTGGATTAAGAAGATAGATGTTTGTGCTTTAAGCATTAAAGCCTACCAATGCAAAAGACAGGCCCTGTTTACTGAGTGAATTCTTGTGCGTGTACGGAAGTAGAGGAACTGTTTGCAGTGCTAATATTTACAGTAACAAGCTCATTGATAAAGAGCAGAATAGAATTGGAATGCATTTAAGCAGGAAACTGACCCGTAGTAGTTGAAAGTTTGGTGGAGAGTTTGAGTGAATTATTAGGAACATACAACATTTTACTAAGTATCCTCCCCTTTTCCAAAAATGTTTGGTGTGTCTGTAAAGTCTCCGGTACTGGCAGAGCAAAGTTGGTTGTAGAGAGTGTTGGAGGACTGTCTAATGAGCGTGAAGCTGTGATGTTTGGGAAACATTTGTAAAACATGTGAACTGTACCTTTTTAGTTAATGGAAATGTTTAGAAATGTTAGGGCCCTATATAGTGAGTGATATGAGGCAGAAGCAGCTTGTCTCAGACATTACATTCTTTACAAAGCCATAATTGAACAATACATAATGTGCTCATGAGTAAGGGAAATTGTCTCGATGTCATCACTGATGGTCTTTATGATAGACGAAGAATCATAGAAATCTGCTGTCAAGCTTCCCGAACTACTGATATTAATCTTTGCAGTTGGTTGTTGAGCTTATTCTCAAATGCTTCCTCTACTTAATTTTATCTCAGATTCCTCAAGATTTTTATTATAGGTTGTCCACTGTTTTGCACAAAATTTAAAATGTCTTTGACGAGAGGCACTTGAAAAGGAAGGAAGCTATCAATCTGATGCATTACTTTCTCAGTTAATTGCTCTTAGTATTGGAAAATTCTGGATTTTCTAAAACCACTGACCAGTGGCAAAGTTTGTGGAGTAATTTAACCATTCATATGTTTCATGGTTGGTTGGTAGAGGTAGCTGCAGCATGCTGCATGAAGGGCAGGTAGGTGATAAAAAGCAGTTTTAGACTAAGGGCTTTCCAGAAGATGTAGGACATGTGAAATTTATGGAAAAATATTTCCCTTATCAATCTGAGAAGCAGCTCAACATTTTGGAGTTTTCCTTGAAAACTCTTGGATCTATACATTCAGGTTGGAATTATCTGGCTGTCCAACGAATTGCTGACCACATAATATTCTTGTTAGCTGGTATCAGGTCATCCATAGTCAAACCCAACTCATCCCTTTGCTGCTAGTTTTCTAGTCCGAAACAAAGGAAAAAGCAATGAACATTTCCAGACCGTTGTAATGTAGGCTAAAACTTCTGCAGAAAATTAGAGCAAGCGTTTGTTAAGCCACAGCTGATTAAATGGTACTTGGTTGGTTCTGAAGGAGATACCTTCAGGTTTACAGCATATTTCTAGACATTTTAAGCTGTTACTCACCTGATAGTGGTACAGTTTTTCTGAGGCTTCACTGTGTAAACTTTCTCAAGATTTCATTTATTTTGGCTTGCAGTCTTCTTATGTTAGTTTTGCAATGTGAAATTTGTATCTTAATCTAAAATTATTAGTTCTTCTACAGTTCTGTGTACTGGGAAGAGTTGCTACCTTTTGTAGCTTTTCTATAGCTCAGGCAGTCAAATCACTAGAGAGCAGTAATAAAGCTAGCAGTTGAGAGAGTGTGAGCAATAAAAGATGCTAAATATGTTTAATAGTACCTGAAACCCGAAGTATTATAAACATGCATGGACCTTTGCAAGTTGCATATTAGTGCCTTTTCCACAGTCATTTAGCAAAAGAAGTTATCCAGTGGGAGAACCATCATTTTTTCCCCCTTGATGAATTAGCTAATGACATGAAATTTTGAAGTTTTTAGGAGAAAACTTGTCTGTATGCCAACACTTTTCATTCAGAAGTAGGGCATTGAACAAATTCTACTCGTGCCATGAGATCCTCTTGTACATTAACGTTTGATGTCATTGCTGGTGCCTTAGCTGCGTAGCACAAACGTGCTGTGGAGTATAGCCCACAGTGCTGAGTCTCAAGAGCTGGTAGATGTTGAAACAAGACTGGAATACCTCATTTGTGCAGCTTGCATTTGAGAGAAACCCCAAATGCATGAGCTGAAGGAGCTGTGGCATGTTGTGATAGATTCCCCAGGCTATATGGTTGGGGGGGCCAGGCTGCAATATATGTGGTCAAGTACGGGAGAAATGTGGCATGTGTGTGGCTTAGGAAAAACAAATGTAGTGATGTTAACTCTTTGTTCCACAGATAATGAAGCTGTATCTTTGGTAGCTGAAGTGATTTCTTTAGCTGATTTGCTCTTAGAATCTTTTTTTTTTTTTCTTCTCCTCTACCTTTCATATAGAACAGAGAGTAAACATGAGAAATGCTGTCTAGGTGTCTTCCACAACATTGGTAGGATTTTGTGTATCCCAGTGCAAAGACGCTTTGTCAAGAATAACAAGAATTCTCTGTTTTGTTCATAGCTAAAAACTTCAGTTGAAGACAGCATGAGTTCCACCATACCCTTCAATAAGAAGGTTTTTCTATTGCAATTTTTTAAGTCAATGATGTCATTCATCACTGTTATTTAAATTATCTGGATTTAAATGTCATGATAAGCATTGCCTGTGATCTGAATATTTAAAACTTTTAAAAGACTCCAGTGTGACACCAGGGTCACGGAGTTAATATTTGCACGCTCTCTTGCATATAGTGACATCTTCCATGCATGAAACTTTTCATGTTTCCAGTGCTTAAATCTGCTGCATTTAGATGAAAGGTGGTATATTTAGATTTTATGATATCTTTTCTGGGAATAGAATGCAGATTGACTTATTTCAGTCATACTATCAAATTCTCATCAGCTATTTTTCATTACCATCACTACTGATTGGACTGAATGGGGGATCTGGATATGAAATCTTTGCGTCTCCAGCTACCTCTGTGACTTTTAAAGGCAAATCACTGAGATACTTAATTCACCTTAAAAATTATTCCTAAAGCATGAATTAAAATTTGAAACAAATTATTATAATGCATGGATGAACTTCTAAATGTAAATTTACAGATTTGTTTGAATGAAGTGAAAGTCACAGAAAAGTTACCTGCTTTTCAGAGCTTCTCGTTGCCATTGCTCCCATCAGTTTCAATGGAATGTCTGTGTGCCTGAACAAATAGGTTACCGGTTTGAATTCCTGAATCCATTTACACAAGTTTGGAAAGCCATTGCAGCTTGTTTTTTCTGTGATAAAACATAAATGTAGTAGATATGATGTGTACATGCCCAGTTAGCATATCAGGTCCTCTTGTGGCTGCTATATATAGTAGGTAAACTTGCATAATGATAGTGTTGGATAGATGAGCAAGACAGACTCAGTTGAATTTTTTCCATTACAGCTCATTTTGGCAGATGTTTTCTCTGTTTCCAAAATGACAATGCAACACAGTACAATAGTTGAAACTTAACTGAGAATTACAACAGTTTATTTAGCAGGAACAGTGGCATCTAATCAGTAGGTTTTAGTGAAGTCTTATCATAACTTAGATGTGATTAATGTTAGATAAATATAGCTGTCAGAGTATTTTAAATTGTGTTTTGAGTCTAACTTAATTCCTCTGCTTTCCCTGACTTTTTGTGAAAAGTAGGCATAAGCTGGTAAAATGGTATTTTAGCAAATGAGCAGTGGCTGATGCTAATGATTCTGCGTATAATTTTAGAATAAAGAAAATTGAATTGTTTAGTAAGGAGCCAATTCACTGACCAATAAAAGTACAGCAAAAATGAAACTGGTCAGGTCAATATTGTTCTTATACCTTTGTCATTCAGGCAGTTGAGTCTTAAATTCATAGAATGGTTTGGGTTGGAAGGGACCTTAAAGCCCATCCAGTTCCAACCCCCTGCCACGGGCAGGGACACCTCCCACCAGACCAGGTTGCCCAAAGCCCCGTCCAGCCTGGCCTTGAGCACCTTCAGGGATGGGGCATCCACAGCTTCTCTGGGCAACCTCTTCCAGTGCCTCGCCACCCTCTGAGTAAAGAATTTCTTTCTAATATCTAATTAAATCTACCCTTTTTTAGTTTAAAACCATTACTCCTTGTCCTGTCAACCAACACCCTCAGGTCCTTCTCCTTAGGGCTGCTCTCAATCTGTTCTACGCCCAGCCTGTATTGGTGCTTTTGTGTATTTGTGTCCTCCAGATGTAGGACTTTGCACGTGGCCTTGTTGAAGCTCATGAGGTTCACACAGGCCCACCTTTCAAGCCTATCCAGGTCCCTCTGGATGGCATCCTTTCCCTCCAGTGCATCGACCGTACCACACAGCTCAGTGTCATCAGTGCACATTTTTTAGCAAAATGAAGGCCTCTACTGTGTATTGGGAGAGAGCGTCTTAATGTGGAACAAGTTCTTTCCATTTGAAATCTTTAGGTTGTTTCAGTGATGGAGGTGAGATTTACTCCATTTGTTTGTTATCCACTCTAACCAGTTTAAAATTGCTTCTTTCTGTTGTAACTTAAAACTCTGGTTTTGTTCGTGCTAAAGACTTAATTGATTTTAGGGCAGTTGCATTACAAATGATTGTGTGAATTAAAGATCTTGTTTGAATGCTGTCATTCAGAAGTGAAGTGGACATGGAAGTTCATTCCTATCCTTGGTGATTACATACTGAAGGTATGGCTTCACAAACCCTCCTTTGGAAGGGAATTCCTCAGCAGCAGCGTGAGCCACGGGAGGTCCGGCTGTCAGCTGCTTGTTCCTGGACAGTCACCAGCAGAACCCTATGTGTGGCTGCTCTTTAATCTGAAGCAGTGAACAGATCCAAGTTGCAAACAAATAAACTAAAGCAATCAAACGAAAACCAACCCACCCACTTCTCCTGTAAGGATTCTAAACCTTTGTGCCATCACTACTGGATGTGAAAGGATGGAAAAGTACACAGGCACATTTGGGGATGTCCTACTGAGTAAAGGGGATATAGTGCCCCTTGTACCGTAAGACCACTTGTTCCCTGAATGAGAGCAACGGTATTCAATGTACTCTATTTTACACATATTTGCTGCATACCTTTACTTCATTAGCTTTTTCTTTTTTGAGTGTCATTGATGTCGACACAGCAACATTTACTGTGAGTTTTCAAAGGCTGTATGCTGCTCAGCTGCCACTAAAATCTCTAGGAGCCACTCAGTGAGTTCCTCTCAAATGTTTCTGGAAAATACAGAGGACAGAATGACGTACCCTGATGTTTTGTACTGTGGTAAATACATTTTTATGTGTGTGACAGTGCCTAAATAAATTATGCTCTCAATAAAATCCCACGCCAGCAAATACTGCATGCAGGCTTGAAGCAGGATTTGGATTATTGCTCAGCAATTGCACATTTGAAATACAATAGCTGGAATTTATGTTTACATTAATTATAGCATGAACATAAATTCCTCTGGGCGCTTTCATTCTTCATATATTATGTTGTCTGCTAGACTTCATTGTTTGTGTTATACGCTGAGAGATGGAAACCATTCCCAGTAATGGCTGCAAACATTTGAGTGCAAGGACCATCTTTTCTCAGAAAATCCTTGTAGATCCAGTGGCTTTTCCTCCATGTTTAATTTATTATTTTTATTGTGTACAATCAAGGAGGACTGTTGTTCATGGTGAAAAACTCAACATATAGATGGGAGGCAACATCTGGCTGTTGGTAAATGAACGTCATACAGTATTTTACATTAATTAACTAATTTCTTCAGAACAGCCTCATACTAGAGATGAGGGATGATATTGATGCATAAAATAGACAGCTTTTCTTTTTCAGGATCACAAAGAGTGAACAGCACGTAAAAATATAGGAGATGCTTGTCACTTCTTCTGACTTCTGACCAGGGGATGAGGCTTGTCTTTTTCACTTGCAGCTTTCTAAGGTTACTAGAGAAAATCCTGAGCCTATTGAAGTAAAGTTGTAGGAATCAGAACTTGATTCCTTGCTTTTTACTAGAATTTCGCACGTGTCTTTTGTTGCCGTGCAGTTGATGACAACTTAAAGGCGGTCTTCATTAGAGGTTCTCTTTCCAGTATTGCACCGAGATCCCCAGCTGCATGTTCTAGTCCTTTTCAAGCCAGCTGCTGGCCTTATATGATGATCCTCGCTGAAGACTTTGTGGACACTTCTGAGTGTTTAAAGCAAGATGTTAAGTTGCAGAGAGGTTTCCTATTAAGGCAAAGTGATGTAATGTCCCTGGAACACCGCCAGCTTCTCTCTGCTTGTTTTATTTATATTAGCTGCATACCAGAGAAAATGCCCCCATAAAACATGAGTGCTCCTTGCTATATTTAGCCAAGCTAATTTACTAATACCAGGATATTATGTTTATATGCAATGGAAATAATTATAAAAAGATTTGGGGGCATCTTATTGAAATAAAACAGGTTGGACTTGGGAAAAGTAAATACCAAGTTTGCTGCTGGTGCATAACAAGACTCTAGGGTGTCTTTTAGCATTTATACTTGCAATATATGTATTTCTGTGCTGCAAAGCATTGCTTAATAATCAGCAACACAGTTGAATTAAAATGTTTAAAGAATTCGAAGTACAGAAAGGTTATTTACACTGATCCAAATCTTTCGTCTTAGCAGTGCAGATATCCTCACATATAACCTTCGTGACTAAAACCAGTCCAGACACACACATTCCAGTCTGATCTTCTAGCCTGAAATATCTGCATTCTTCTTCATATGGAATACGGTGCAATACTATGCTTTTTTGGTGATGTTTAAAACCACCCTGGCATATCTTGTGTTTATTACCTTACCTCCTCTGACTTTTCTTTAGGACTACTGAAGTCTCTTTTTTTATTGAGGTAGGGTTTTTTTTTTGTTTTGTTTTGCTTTGCCTGGTTTCTGTTCAATTCTTTGTTCTACAGCTGATGGTGCTGATAAATAATCACCAGATTTCTTCCTGACTCTAACAATGTTACTTCATAATGCTGTTGAACAATTTGACCTTTTCTGTTAATTTTCCTCCTACATGGTGACCCTAGCTGGGTGTGGTGGTGTTGGAACTATGGATCCTCCCTGATACTAAGTCTGCCTAGAAGAGTATTCCCCATCAAAAGTAGCTGAGTACATTTGTTAGCTGCTGCTAAGTCATAGCTATCATACTAGTTGTCTACGTAGTGTATGTGAAGAATTTGGGGTACTTTTAAGAGAATAAATTGTTAACCTTTGTGAGCTAGTCCATTGTGATTGTGGAACAGCGTGATGTATTGTGGGATCTGCAGTTGACTCATGAGCTGTTAAGCTATGGACAAGGGAAAGAATTGTTGGATAGCGTTATTTTTATCTGCACCAGTGGGGATGTGTTGGACATTTTGTATGTTTTTCGCCTGGATCTGATTCGCCTGTCTTCATTTCGAAGCATGTGCTTTATTGGGATGACTTCTGAAGATGCTTCTTTTTAAGAAGGTATTCATGCATTCTGACATTTAGCATCTAATTTACACGCTCTGAACTGCACTCTGGAGGCTTCCCTGACTGTCTGGGAGGCTGTACTACTCGTGTAAGTGA
The DNA here is from genome assembly GCF_040182565.1 of Anser cygnoides. NCBI lineage: Eukaryota > Metazoa > Chordata > Aves > Anseriformes > Anatidae > Anser > Anser cygnoides. The sequence goes on from NC_089876.1 coordinate 53,231,343, forward strand.
GATACCAAAGATGGGATGAGAACATTCCCCCATGCGTCTCCTTTCAACTAGAAGAATTAGAGCAATATGACAGCAAACTAAAGTGCTGCAAGGCCAGAAAGAAAAGGTAAATGATCTTTTAGGCCTATCACAAATCAAGAGTAATTCTTCTACACATCTGGAGCTTGTTTTGAAAATATAAAGCTATTTAATATATAGGGGATTTCAGAATGATTGCAAGATTCTGTTGCTATTTCCAAGAATGTGAATTTTTTCTCATTCATTCTGAATGATTCATTAGGGAAGTAGATCATGCTGTTAAATAATCATGAGAAAAAATTTTGAGTCAACTAAGGGTCAAAAAACATTTCCTGCAATTATGAAGTATGTTAATCAAGCCGGACCTTATGCCTTACAGATTCCACTTAATTTCAAATATCAGATTTTGAACATAAGACAAACTTAAACAAAACAATACGCCTTGGATCATGAGATGCCATTTCTAGTATTGGGCTCTTGAGGACAAAAGTTCTCCCTTGTGTAGAAGATCAGACATAACTAATGTGTGAAGTATTGCCTGGACTGTGTACAGCAAGAATTATGTGCTATCAATTCTTGCTTAGCAAAGTTTATTTCCCCATTTTTAAAGCTAAGGCCTTGCAGATTAGTTATTATTTAAGTTACTTTAATACTGAAGTCTTGAAATCCATTTGGAAAACTGCAGTCTCTGAAGGTTTATGAAATGACCTAAAAATGTGCAGCTTCAGACAACATTGCCTGTAGGGCGTGAGAATGCAATTAATGTGGTAAGTCAAAGTGCAAGGGCTCATTAGAGTCTTGGCATGCAGAATGGGATGACTGTAGGGAACTGCACTTCTTTTCATCCAAACAACAATACTGAGCAGCTCCGTCTTTCTGCGGATCTGGGTACCCACTCTCCCTGATATACTGCACAACTCATTAGAGACCTAAGTCTTTGCCTTATTTTGCCCTCTATGGCAAAAACTGCAGTACTTCAGTATGCTGTCTGGTCTCTCTGGCTTTTCATGATTCCTCGTTCTACGAAGAATTATCATATGGCATACGAGGTGAAGTACAATGTGAAGTCACAGGCCTACTGTCTTACACCTAAGTAGCACTTCTGGAGCTTGCAGAAGGGTGGTGAAGAAGTGGTGGTAGCCCAAGGGAAGAGGCAGGGAGACAGAGAAGACTATAACTAGAGGAAGGGAGGTCAGTGAGGAGAAAAAGTTAAGACAGACCAGCACTACACTGTGGTCCAAGTGCTGAGAGAACAGAGGATTGCGTGGAATCTCAGAGTTCATGCAGGAAGAACATTATGATCCACACTGATGCTAACTGTACCGCTACCAAGTTTGGTGTTGTCAAAATTCCTCTCTTTGAAGTAACTTACTCCAAAATTATATTTTCATTATGGAGCCGTAGGTTGTTTATTAAAGCACAGAGAAAATAAATATCTCATCTACTCGTGAGGTAGAGTCCAAGCTGTGATATTTAAAGAGGAAAAGACTCACTTATGTAGTGTTGACTTCAGTAAGAAAAATGTGTATCACTATGTTTATGTTTGTGGAATCAAAGCACCATTTTTTATTTTAATTCATTTTAACTAACTGATTTACCAGTAGTTTCCAAATATAATCTAAGAACTCTAGTTACGTTAAGGAAACAAATAATTGAGCACACTTAAAATGTTATGCTACTAAGTATTCAGTGTAAAAACTTTTTTTTTGGCAAGGACAAAGTATAAAATTCTGTTGATCAAGGTAAAATAAATTGATTTTCACTCTAGGAATAGATAAACTATTTTTCTCATGATCCATTTCTGAGTATTCATTTTAACATAAAACTCAAGGTGTTTTTAATAAATATGGGACCCCCAATCAGAGAAGCGGTGCATCTAGGCCAGTATTTCTCCCTGAGTGATCAGTTCTGGTCTAAGAAGGGTCAAGAGTGATCAAAATAACGAGTCCACAGAGAGAATCATCCTTCACACTTGTGAGACCTAATGGGTTTAAACATTGAAGAATACTTTTTTCTTTGTAACTAGATTTTTACATACTACCCTATGATCAAACTGAAGATGAACAAGATGTGTTTGTTGCATCTTGGAGGTTTTTACTGCAGGACAGATGTTGTGGAATTAATTGAATTCTGGAGATCAGCTGCAGGCAAGAATAATAAAATTTGTACTGTGGTGTATAGAATAGTAAAATCAATGTCTAGGGTACATTGACTCTGAATGTGTAAATACTACATAGCATGCATTGTACCCTATTTTTTAATATACTATGCATCAATATTCTATGTACTTACACATTTTTTTCAAGAAAACCAATAAAGTAAATGCAGAGATTGTGTTTTGCTAAACAAATATGCTGAAAATCATATTTGACATCCCAGAAATGGAGACTTACACAAAATGTAAAGCTAGAGCCTTGCCTGTTGTGATCAGCGTACTTGCTTTTAAATGCCTTCTAGATTGTGTGACTTAGAATGATACCTCATGCTAGTTTATACATCTGCTGTATAGCTATATATGTCAGCTATATAGCTATACGTCAGCTACATATATATAGCTGACCTGCCATTCAGCATCATTAACACAATATGTGGCGACAATAGATGTTTATCACCACACAATTTACCTGTACAATTCCTTCTTTTGTTTGGAATTCTGTAATGCACAGCTTACTTCAGGGAAGAAGTCCATACTGCATAAGTCTTCCATAAACAATATTACTTGATAGATTGAGAAACAAATTGCCTTTGATGTGAATCTTCTGTATGGAATGTGTTCCCACTCAAATGTTCAAAAGCAATTACGTGCCCCGTCATTTATATGTAAAGCAGTCATTTTAAATGTTTTACCAGAATGCACTGTACAGCTAGCAGTTGAAGAAGAAATTAAATTTGCACTGTAAAATCAATTAATCTATTTACCAGGAAAATATTGCTTAAAACGATGTGTTGCCAGCACAAGAGGTTAATTCAACTTGAGCATCTGTGTCCAAATGTATGTTATTTCAAGATGATCACTTTTCTTTGTGATAATAGATAATGGGAGTAGTGCTGGTCAGGTCTGTTCAATCTGTTTAGGAGCAGAGGAAATTCTGAATATTTTAAAATAGACTTTGACTGCAGTGGTATCTGTGTACTGTGCAAGGTCTTTGCTCAGTAATTCTGCTGGTAGGTGTTTGCTTTTTGTTTTGTAACAAGCAATGAGGAAGTTACAGTGAAGTGCAGAGTTCACTCAAGGAGTAAGGCTGCAAGTCTACTTTCTCATTAGGATTTGCCTAAGACATCTCAATTAAGCTTATCGAGCAATTGTAGTAAGCAGTAGGTGATTTTGCAACATTTTGGGACTTGGCATTTTTTCATCTCTATTATACACTGGGGAAGATGCCTCTGAAAATGGACAAAATACCTCACACCCCTGAAAGGGCACATCTGGCCAGATAAGAGTGACAGCACCCTGTACACTGTATTTTATTTTCAAAAGTAGTCCATCCAGTTGGCTGGATATCCATATCCAGAAAGATTGCTCCTGCTGCAAAATAGGTCAAAGAAGTGTTCATCAGGCAGGTACCACTGAAGCTGATGCAAGTTGGTGATAGGAAAACAAACAAACAAACAAAAAAACAACACATGATAAACCAAAAATATGTTATCAGTCTACAGTAGCAGATCAAGTTGTGCATGCTGTTGTAGCCAAGACTACAAAGAGCTCTGTCTTCCAACTGGTACAGCTGTCATAAGGTCCATCTCGCCACACTTGCAAGTGTTTTGATTTTTCAAGTGTTGCTGCTCTTTTGCCAGTCTGGGCTGGAGTTTTCCTTCTCTGTGACTGCTGCGGCCCACAGAGAATCTGCTGGGCATGAGTAGACTGAGCGGTTGCCAACTCCTTGTGGAAACGTTTGTGTGCAAACGCTGAGGACACTTGGGGTATTTTTTTTTGTATTTTTTTTCCCAATAAAGTGAATAATTCACTTAATCAGAGCTTTGTATTTCAACTGGCCTGTTTGTGGAAGATAGGTCAGGCAGGTTGTCTGTGCCTGAACAAACTCGTACCTCCAGCAGGAGCCGAGCAGCTAGGTAATGTGTAGAGGACAGCAACCCGGTGCCTGTTTCAGTTGCCAGAGAACAATGGCAGTGAAAGTCTGCTGTTTCTCCAGTTCGTGATGGGACATCCTTCACCAGGGCTTTTAAAAAGGCTATCTAAGAAGGCATCTGTGAGGAAACATTCTTGCAATAGATGTCCAAATGTCTCTGGATGATACCAATCCCTAACACAGCAGTAAATTCAGATTCCCTGGGAGGTGTGCAGCATGTCGAGTGACTACATAATTGTTCATCCCTTTAAGTATATCCTTTTGTGTTTTTTTTCCGTTGCCATAACTTTCATTAATATTACCAACCTAGATTGCATGACAGGGACATCGAGCCCTTCCCTCGGTCTTGCATAAGAAATGACTGCATTATTACATTGATTGAATAAATGAAGCAGAAGTTGTGAGTAATATTGTAGAGTTACTGAGAACCAGGCTGAATGATTATCGCTGTCTTCAGCACTTTTTACTTCTGCCATAAAAGCTGGTGTATGTTGGTTATGGGTTATGTCTGTGCATATGGAAGGAATTGAGCAAGAATGGTATAATAGCAGAACTTTGTGATACGAAGATGGTGCTGACACCCAAAAGGCATTATATTCTCATGGTGGGGGAATCTCAAAAATACATATTTATTTCACATTAAAAAATACCGGTTTTTACGCATTGATTTTCTTTCCAATGGTTCTTTTATATATGGTATTTTAAGGATGGAATACCTTCACTGAGTTTCAGTAAAACAGAATACTGATGTGTCAGCTGCTAATATCTGAGATGTACGTGAAACAGTGACCAGCTCACATGTCAGAACTGTTCTTCTTTGTGAATACAAAATAGCTGGGAAAAGGCCCTCAAATGTAGGCTGTAAAATGACCTTTATTTCTTCAAGTAGTTTTGAAGCGTAGTTTTCATTTTCCCAAAGACACAATTGACAGTACGTGTGTGCTCTTGTAATATCGCACATCTAGATTTGTAATATCACACATCTTTTTTTTCTACCTTTTTTCTTTTAAAAAACATGCTCATTCTGACTCCCAAAGGTAGCTATTTCAGTACTACAAACCGATTGTCTTTCCATGTAACCTAAGGCACAGATACTTCACAGGTATTGAAAGTATGGAGGTTCAGTTTTGAGCCTGCTGTAACTGGTGGGTGGGAATGAAAATAAACTAACTTCCCAACTTTGGTGGCCAATACTCGTAATTTGTAGAGTATCTTGTTAATCAAAAGTATAAAGTTGAAAAACAAACAATCAAAAAAGTGAATGTGCTGTGCAGCACTGAAAAAATGTATCATACTGCATCTAGAAGAGGAGGAATGGTTGTCAGTCTTCTTCAGTTCACTTTGAGTTTTAGGCTGCTAAAGTTTCTGAAACCTGAATTTGATTTTATTTTTTGCATACTTGCTTTGGATACATACCAGTAAGCACAGAATGTAACCTTCCATGTGGTCTGGCACAGTTAGAGCCAGAGACCTGTTTGTGCATTCGCGGGCTAATTCATTCCTGCATTTGAAGTCATGATTTCCTACAGTTTGGGTAAACTGAGCTGCAATCTGGGACTTGCGCTGTTATTAATGCCTCATTACTGATTTACGTCTTAATAACAGACTTTCTGCTTCCTTTACCAGACCAATTCTTGTGGCGTAACCCTAACGGAGTTATGAAGTTCAGCTTTTTTACTGAAGCTGTATTGTGTCTTTATGACTTTTTGGAACAATAAGTGTGCACAAGAGCACAATTTCCTCTCTTTCTGTACCCAGGGTGAATGTGTTATCTTACTGGTGCATGTTTTGAAAAATGTCCCTGCAGTGTTACAGAGATATGAAAAAGGTTCCTGTCTCCAGAAGAATTGCTTGGAGCCGCCTTGTGTTCACTAACTACTGGCACTATCACTACTGTTAGTTTCCTTAGTACAGAAATTACCTTGATGTCTTTGACAGATAATCAAACAATAATGGAAAACGGGCACAGCTACAACTGCCACTTGTTAGGATAGACAGGCTTTTAACAGCCAAATTACAGCAGGATTTCCTTAAAGGTGAGTTCACAAACAATGCAGGCATGATGCAGACATTTTACATTTATCGTCTGCATGTACAAAGTTTCTCTGATGAAAAGTCAGGCTTAGTTTCAGAGAATGCTCGTAATATGGTACCTGTGTCAGCTCTAAAACCAGGCTGATTATCCTCAGAGTACATTAGGGTACAGTGAAATTAGATAACTATAAACACTGCTGTATATTGACATGAAATAAGGAAAAATACTAGTTCTTGTGAATCTGCATTGTCAATTTGTTAAGCTTTGAAGGGTAAGCAGTAAAAATGTTAAAAGCTTGCAGCTGGTGGAGATGGTTCCTAGTTATAGCTCCAGATACTCCACACAACGATTAAATTGTAATAACATCCCTGCAGCCCCCCTGAAATCTGTCATCATAGACAAAAAGTATCTCAGCATGTTTGCAGGGTAGGACCCAAACTGGTGCTGTTTTTCATTTTTCCTCCTCTCCCCTTCCCCTGGCCTTCCTCAGTTTTTGTTTTAACAGGTATTTCCACTCTTATATAAATGTGAACCCTTGCAGGTTTTAAAACAGTGTGTGGTTGTTTCTCATATTTATAAGGGATTGTTCAGCATCAGGGCGCTTAATGCTCGGGTAAATGTATTTGTATAAGACAGCCTGAAGGCTGCCTGTGTCTTGGATGCCTTGCAGGTGTTGTTTTTTGTTTATTTTTGTTGTTTAAAAAAGCATTTTTAACATTTCTGAAATTGAGTAAGTATTCAGCGGACACAGTTTTAGTTGGAATTACCTTTGTATTCTGAGTATTTCTTTTCAGTACAGTTGTTAATTCATTCACTGCTAGCTTAAGTTGATATTTTCATTTTTAGTAACTCTCAAGCATTGATACATCTGGTGGAAAAGTATATATTAGCAATCTTATCGGAGGTAAATTTAACTGTTGTCAAATTTTGCACGAGCCTCTCCAAAGCATTCAGTGTATTTCAGTCTCCAAAATAGTAACTGCCAGAAGTTTAGCAAATTATTCATTTCCAACAGTACCATTTATACCAGTAAGACACAAAATGTAGTTATAGAGAGCAAATTAATCGGTGTGTTCAAGAGGTAGCTTAACTTGGTGAGTTTGCTGTCCCAGCTGCCAAACAGCCACAGATGCAGAAGCACTAGGAGCATTATGTAGGAAGGGAACCACAGCGGCTCCCAGCACTTCCAGTTCTCCATTCCCTCGCTGCCTGCCAGCTACCCAACTGGGCTGCCAAGGAGCTTGAGTGGTCTAACTGCATCTTAGTGCGTTGTCATGCTAATAAATCATAATGGAAAATATTCCGTCCTAGATTTTATAAATATCTATATCTCTCTATATATGTATACACCTCGAATACTGTGTTCAGTTTGGGGCCCGTAGCCACAAGAAGGACATCGAGGTGCTGGAGCACGTCCAGAGAAGGGCAGCGAAGCTGATGAAGGGTCTGGAGCACAAGTCTTATGAGGACTGGCTGAGGGAACTGGGGTGGTTTAGCCTAGAGAAAAGGAGGCTGAGGGAAAACCCCATGATGCTGTACAATTACCTTAAAGGAGGCTATAGCAAGGTGGGGATCAGGCTTTTCTCCCAAGTACTGAGTGGTAAGATGAGGAGAAATGGGCTCAAGTTGCACCAGGCGGGAGTTAGGTTGAAAATTAGGAGAAATTTCCTCACTGAAAAGGTTGTACAACACTGGAACAGGCTGCCTAGGAAAATGGTGGAGTCACCGTCCCTGGAGGTCTTCAAGAAATGTGTAGATGCAGAACTCACTACCATGGTTTAGTGGTGGACTTGGCAGTGCTAGGTTAAAGGTTGGACTAACTGATCTTAGAGGTCATTTCCAACCTGAATGATTCTGTGATTCTGTGATACCTAAATACATGAAGAAATATATCTGAACATAGTTATTGAGTGACATGGAAGTCGGTGTTACCTGAGAACACCCTTGCCTCTCAATACAGCATGATGGTGCCTTAAAGAAGCAAACACACAGACTGGTTGCTCTTGCATGATTATGAGACACTCGTCTCGAGTTAGAAGCTAGATCTTCATTGGAATGTAGGTTTCGTGGAGATGAGCAGTTGTTATTCCAAAATACAAAGTTTTCCTGGCATTAGTTTCAGATCTTAATTTAGAAAACTAGCTCAGGCTTTTAAAGTTGTGGTTAATTCTGATTATTTTCATTCAAAGTATTCCTGTACTTTCAGAAGTATGTCTAGTATATTTCTGCTGAACTGCACCATCTGTTCCTCAAAGGGCAGGTTACTGGAAGGACATGAAGGGGTTGGTCTGCTTTCACTCAGGAATGATTTGGGGCAAAAGTGAGTCCATTGTTCTTCCATACATGATGTGTAGGAGTCTTTCTTTCAAACAAAAATTGCTTTTCTTCGTCTGCTTTTCATTTGCTCCTTTTCTGTTGGTAAGATGATGAGGGAGGACCAAGGAGGGCCCAAATCAGGAAATATAAAAATTTATAACATAGAAAAACTGTATTTAGTCTTGGTTCTTTATCTGTGGTGGTTGGTTCAATCTATTTCACATACTGTCTTGTAAAACACTGAAGAAACATGAATGCCCTTACCACACTTTGTGGTAGACACTACCTGGATAGAGTTCATTCTGTGCAAGGCTGATTCCCGTCAAGGCCTGGACAGCAGGCACCACCCTGGGAGAAACCTTCCCCTAAGACAGAAAGTCTGGGTGTAAGTGGCTTTCTTAAGAGTTTTTGCATTTAAAAAGTACAGGGAGCAGGTTGTACCTCTGGATCACTTTGGATGCCAGGACTGGGTGGAACAAGCAGTATCAAGTGGCAGTTCTCTAGCAGTATCATGAACTGTGGACTTACAGTGAGAACAACAAAGCCAGCACCACCAAGTTCAGTCAGCTCAGTTCAGCTGCTTGCCGTTATCATTCCTTAGCACAGACAGCACTGTCGACCTAGGCAGAGAAAATCTCTTTCTTCAAGATATAAAAAGACAGATCTGTAAGGAGCTGGTGGTTACACTGCAAATAGTAGGGTGCTTCCCAGAGGAGGTTTTGGGCTTTTTTCCTCCAAGAATCATAATGTTTTTCACAGATCCAGAGATGTAAGATAAACATAAAGGTGGTACATATCCTCATACTGGGAACCTGGAAATAAGCCTGATGGAGACCTTGCAATATGAAGGATTCCTTCCACCCTGAAAATGTCATCTGCTGTCACGTACTCTGCAACCCACTGGTCAGTTCCTCCTGAGACTTTTTCAGAGATATACAACCATCTCTGCCTTTCTCCTGCACCTCCCCTGTTTCATAGCTCTACGTCCAAGCCCTTGGCCTGGGCTTGGATTACAGTTCCTTGTAGTGGTTGTTACCTGTTTAGTTCTCAAAGGACAGCTCTATTAATTGTAAAAATAACATGATACCAAAAAGGTATCAAGAAGAAAACAAAAATTAAAGTGGGTTAAAAAAATAAATCAGCCTATTGTAGTCCGAACCAAGTGCATACCTTAGAATATGAATCCTCAAGTAACTGTTACCCTTAAAATATGCCATCTTTACTGGCATCATTAGAGAATATTCTGCTAATATCTGTTTGCTCTTCTTCCATGCAATCATTGTTTTGCTTCTGAAAACATAGTATTCTGTAGTTACCAAAAAAATAAACGTATCTAGCCTTCCCTTTGAACACCTGTTTTCAAATGTGAGCATTTAGCTCATGCTCTTTTCATTGTTTAGCACTTAGTTTTTTGACTTAGCTGTGAAGAATGGAATAAGAGGGGGGACACAGAGCCAGACTGCTGCTGTGGAATAAAAGAGGAATGAAAACCAGGCTGGAAATGAGGCAAGGTGCAGTGGGCAGGCACTGACAAGTGAAGCTTGCCCCTTCCACTTCTGTCAGTGAGTGGTCCCCTCAGCAGTCATCATCTCCCAGCACATGGCAAACCTTTCACTGGCACCAAGAGTGAGCATGATTTGCCAGTGCTTTGACCCAAGTGAGACCATGGCCAGTTTCTGCTTCTGGCAGTCTGTTAAAGCTAGCCTTGAGGCATTTTTGCATAAGGTTAATGCTGCCAGTGAACATTATATACGTGATCTGGCAGCAGGGGAGAATGGCACATTGGAGAGAGCAGTGCTAAAGGACTGTTTCTTCAGGATACTGTTGTCACCATGGATTGTGACCCTACAGTGCCAAATCTCTAGGAAACACGGCCTTTACAGACAGTACTGTTTAAAAACATTCTTACATATATCTGCACCACTGTGAGCAATAGTTTAAATGAATTTTTAATACAACATTTTTTCCTGTGGTGAGCTTAAAGTCCAGCCAGCCAGAATTTCTGTTTGCATTAGCAGGTAGAGCACTTTGCCACATTGCACCCGTGGGTCAGTAATAACAATGTTAGTAGTGAGCTGCTAGCAGTAGATATCCAGGCATCTAATAACAGTATCATAAAGTTCATATAACTCATTTGAAAACTATGGAAACCAAGGTCCAGATGGAAAAGTGACTTGCAGGATCGAATCAGTTCAGGTCTCCTGATATTACTCTCTCTCATTTGGTCTGAAATATGTCCTTTCTAGTGCTAATTTGTGGTGTACTGCAGATTTTAAATTGGAGCCTAGCTTCCTAGAATTTAAAAAAAAATAGATCTTATTTTTTATGATACCTGACGCTCCTTGCTTTTTTGTCTTTGCTGTTATTCTCATGTAGTTGTGTTGGCTTTGAGGAAATGCATAAATCCCTGACAGCAGTAGCGAGCCTCCTGCCGTGCTTGGAGGTTGCTGTGAATATTGTTGACACAGTAAGAGGAGACTCACTGTCTTCTCTAATGGCAAGGGAAACTCTGACTTTCCTGATGGATTTTATATTCTAGTTTTCAATTCCCTAAAATTTAGCAAGCGTGAATTTCCATGAGGTTAGCCAATAGATTAATTAAAAAATTACTAGTTGCTGTATCTTCATTCAGTTGTTAGTTTCTAAGAGAGGCCAGAGAGGAAAGTGAGGTTACAGAAATACTTGGGAAAGTGTAATGTTGCATCTTGCGAGTCACCTGCACGGTGAGTAAAAGAATTCCTAAAGAGGCAGTATGGAAAATACCCCAAATTAATTCTAGCTATTCAATATTTAATATTGTAAAGAAAAGGAAGACTGACATTGTGTAGACAAGCACTGCTCCAGGAGTAACTTCATTTACTGTCACGTCTTCTTGCACTGGATGTTGCTAGTGATGCACACACAAATCCTTATTCTTAACTGCTGAACAAATTGGATTTTTCTCCTCCTCCTCAGTCACCAACTTCTTTTCACAGTTAGAAATCTATAATAAGTGGAAAACAAAGTGATACAAGCGTATAACTGAAGGTGAAAAGGCTGTGCCTTCCCATTCTAGTAGCTGATAAGAAAAGATTGTGTTGTGAACAGTACATCTATACGTGTTTGGACCGTGAATCGTAACTGCATAAATGCTATTTTTCCTTCTGTTGCAACTAGTGTCTGCTTCAGCTAAAATATTACTACTCTACTTTTTGCATTTCTTTAACTGTTTAAACATATCTATTAGAACATCTGAAATGTTGTATAAAAATTTTGGGTAAGAATACTTGGTACTGAATAAAGTATTCACAGATATGGAAGCAGGCCTTTTAAGAATATTTATGTACTACTTGGTCCACTTTGCAGTGACTTCCTGAAAATTCTCAAAATTCTCAATATTTGCTTTATCCTAGTCAGGATTTTTTATTATTTTCTTCTGCCATTAACTGATCAAATTTTACAAAAGAAAAAAAAAAAACAACTTTAGCTGTTCATTCTTATGTTGTTATAATTACTTGGTAAAAATTGAAAGATCCACATGAGAAAATGAGTTTTATTCAGTGTTGTTTAAACAAGCTTGACGTGTTCCCTTAAAGCATGTGTGCCCTTTAAAACACTTGGATTACAAAACATATTACAGCTAATTGGAAAGAGGATGTAATTACAATTAAACTAATTTTTCCTGTAATTTCATCCAAAACTGAGCTTTTTTTTTTTAATTATCTTTGCTTCACTACTGATGAGGGCAACATAACGGACAGATTCCACTGCACAGTGTTGACTGCTGGGACCCTTTATATCCATGGCACAGCAGAGTTTCAGTGACCGACCTGTGCAGAGCTTCCCCTGCTGTTAGTGTCAGTGCAATGTAACACTTGTGAATTGATTAATTGATTATTCTTTTTTTTTCTTTTTCCTTCTTCATAGTGACACATCCCTAGGGCACATCTGCTCAAGAAATGAATAAGCATAGGGCAGCATCTGCTGTTAAAAGGGTAGTTTCTGAGGTGGAGAACATCCCTTTACAAACAAGGATCGTGTGTTTCTGCATGAAAGTTTGCTTTAAGATCTTTTATTTTTTTTGCTACATGGAGTGATGTGATAACGCTTATGTCTGCATGTTAATTTTTAAGCAGACGTGCACTTTGTCTGGACCCTAAGCTGATAGAAGGCTTTGCAAATTGAATTAGTGTTGTCCCGAGCAATAAACCCTGACTTACAGGCATGCATATTCTTGTGGCCTCAAGTCAAGCTTAGTGTGAGAGCAGAGGAACCTCATGTTTGCCTGCCGACCTTTTGTAGTCATACTCTGAATCTGGTCTTTGCTGCTGCCCAGATTGGTACAGCAGCGCTTCGGTGGCAGGCACTGTAGTAGTGTGCTTACTTACCATTGACAGGGCCATAGATGGTCATTTGTGTTGTGCTGTTGGCTGGGCACGCAGCCATGTGACTTGGCAAAGAAAATAAAAAAAGTCCCAAGACAAGACACTTTGACTTGCTTTTAGCATATGTTGGGTAAACAGGAGTGTTGGAGACAGCTATTTTTTTTTCTATATTCAACGCAGCATTTACAGTACTAAATTTTCCTCTTTTTTTTTTTAAACCTTAACCTCTCTGTAATGAATAAAAAAATTAGGAGGGGTGGGAGTGTTATGACGGAAGAGAAAGTATTTTAAAATAATTTGGTTGGACTAGATGATCTTGGAGGTCTCTTCCAACCTAGACGATTCTGTGATTCTGTAATTTTAGAGGCATTGGACAATAGGTCTGCAAATAATCAGACTAAAGAAACAGAACGAGCTGAAAGTAGCAGTGTTACAGGACTTTCCTCAATCGGAGGTGACATCAAGTATTTCTGTCATCAGCCAAGAGAATCAAATGATGATGGGAACTGAAAGAAAAAGCACAATTGCTTTAGCCCAGGTAGGGAAAGGAGGTTCTTATGTAGTTCTGTAAAAACTGAAGACTAAGGTTCAACCCATGCCCCATGGAATGATGGATTTAGAGTTGCTATTGTCAACATCAAAAATGAAGTATAAAAATCTGCAATTGAGCTGCATTTGTACTGGTATTGTTGACTCAATTAAAAAGAATCAGAAAACTTTAATTTCCTTTTAAGTACTGAAATATGTATTGTTGGTGAGATAACTTATGTAGTTAGAATGATTTCTCTTTATTCCAAAAAAAAAAAGGTAAAAAGCAACTGTTAAAAGTAAAGGACTGATTTTTCAGTTTTCTGTCCCAAACAATCTTACTCCGCTGTTTTATCTAAAATATCTCCTTTGGCCTGAGATCATAAGCAGAATTATTGTCAGAAAACATTTTCTGGGAAATGTGGATGGTTGGAATATCAAAATTAATCTTAGAATGGAAAATATGATAGTAGCATTTCCAATTTTGTTGCTACCAACAACAGTATACTGTTGTGCTAGAATCATACATTCATATGCCATGCATTAAGCAGACAGCTTCTAAAATTTCTGCTTGAAAGACCTAAATTATACATAAACAATGACACACTTGTATATAATAAAGTATTTATGTATGAAATATACAGAAAAGGTATATGTGCCTATGCTGAAGCTTCGTAGACATCTGGAGTATTGAGATAAAGTTATGCTTTCCAGCTGGAACATGACAAGTTTTAAGCAAGTCAGTCTGATGAATTTTAAGTTGAGAGACCACACAGTTAAGCTTGATCTCCGTTTTCATAGGGCCCTTACTTACATGGCACTCCTATTTTTTCAGCAGAACAGCAGTTAAAATAGACTGCTGCAGTGTCTAAACGGAGAGACAGGAACATTATAAAGGAGCAACAAATAGGAAGGTCACAATGTCATTCAAACTAATGTTTTGTGGACAGAAACCAATGTATGCTCTGGTTTGCTTCGTTGCTGAACATAATGCATTTTTTGACTTAATTAACAATTTTGGCTGCTTCTGTGTATTGTTTTTTTATTCCTTATTGTTCTGCTAGAGAATGTCTGCATTTTTAAAGGAAAGTCTCATTTCCATTTGAGCTGATAGTATTGCAATTAGGAATTCCCTAGAGCTGTATTCAGTACCTATTAAGATAGACCTCAGAACCTACAATTAAGAACGAAACCTGGAAAAAAAAAAAGTGGGACTAGATACATATGGAAGCTCAGTTTACCATCTCCTTAGGTTATAGATTTTTCCTGGAAGTGTTCTTTGCTCATCTACAGGTACATGGATGGTTCTAACAAAGAAGTTAGTTCATTTTCTCCAAGTAGCTCATTAAAAGTATGGCAGTAATTAGGCTTGTCTGATCTGCACAAGTAGGCTACAGCAGAAATCAAAGCTGAAGCTGTCACTGGGTAAATATCTGAGGCGTATTATGGGAACTTGGCCATAGAATGAAATAGGCAAGAAATGAAATGAAACTTCTAAGATCATCAACATTACTTACATTAACTGGATTGCTCTTTTAAAATATGCTAAATGTTTTCAACTTGTCTTATAGTGTACCATTTTTAAGCAGTGAAAGTTTTGTTGACTTCTGTTTTGCATACACTCCCCCCCCCCCCCCCCCTTTTGAGCTGAAAAAAAGGACTTTTGTAACAGTGTTTTAGCTCTGAAAAAATAGGGGTATTCAAGATATGCGAATGCTTTGAACTTTCCCTGGCTTCTGACTCTCCTAGACCACAGCTGAGTGGAATTTTTACCTCCTCCCGGCCAGCACTCCATGTCTGATCATCTTTTTGTCTATTTTTCCTTCCTACAGGGATCCTATAAAAATACAGCAGCTGCAGAACCAAATTCGTCTGGAGCAAGAAGGTGGCCAGTGGTATCGTCACCAGCAGCAACCTGAGCACCATCAGCACCCTCCCTCATCTCCTTCCTTTCCTCCTCCCCCCTCCTTCCAGGAGCTTGAGTCCAGCCAGTCTGTTATTTCTCCTGTGCCAATGAGTATTCTCAACTCTCATACTTCCCCAACCATGCAGTCTTCCAGCTCCTTCAACTACGCTCGACCTAAGCAGTTTATTGCTGCTCAGAACATCAGCCCTGCTTCAGGTTATGTGACTCCTTCTTCAGGATCATCTACATCCAGCCTGCCTTCTCCTATGTCTCCAACTGCTTCCCAAAAACAGTTTGGGAGAGTGCCTGTTCCGCCTTTCTCTCAGCAGTTTGCTCCAGAAGGGGAGTACGGATGGTCTCCTTCTTCTCCATCCCCTCCTCCCCCGCCTCCGCCTGTCTTTAGTCCAACCGCGACATATCCGGCGTGTGATTCCTTTCCACTTCCACCTCCTCCACCTCCTCCTCTTCCTTCACTTTCTTCACCTTCCCACAGCCTGTCTCCAACTCCCAGATTTCCTAATTCCGGCCAGTCTCCAGCAGCTTTTCTCAGCTCCATGCTGCCATCCCAGCCACCACCCATTTCTGTCAACGCGTTAGGCCTCCCGAAAGGAGTGACACCTCCGTAAGTATTAGCTAATGAGCTCCTTGAGTTTGACTGTACTGAAGATTGTACTGAAGATTATTGCACTTGCTTCATTTTATACTTTTCTAGGGCCCCTTGCTGTTACCTGCCAGCTGAGAGAGAGATGTTAATTGTTTGCAAATGCCTCTGTGCTAGAGATTAGGTACAGTTTTCTAACTATCACAGAAAAGAGATTCTGAAAGAGTATTACAATAGGAGTAACAGAGGAAAATCTAAGGTTTTACACTGGAGTTGATGAATTTATGAAAGCAGCAGCAAAAGGTTCTGCATGCCCAGAAAAGTGGAAGGAGATTCAAGAAAACCCTTCCCATGACCCAGCTCTCTTAAAGTCACGTATTCAATGATATTCGTGATCTATGTTCCCATTGCATCTGTGCATAGAGAAAGTAAAGGGAGCATTTTTCAAAAGTCCCTATAGCTTTGCGATACTTGAAGTATAAGGTATTAAAGTATACATCTGACAACAAAGTGGTCATAATGATGTATTGACTCTTGCCTAGGGTTTTTTTTGTTTCGTTTTGTTTTGTTTCTTTCCCCTAAGGAAGTTTGGAAAAGGGTTTAGGAGGGGATTTTGAAAAGAAGTGCATAAAAGCAAACAGAGCCCCTCCTCCTAACAACTCCACATACTTGTTTTCCCCTTTTGTCTTCCCTAAAGGCCAAAATAGTATTTTGGAGCATGTCAGCTCCCGTCATAGATCAGTTTGTCTTTTCCACTGGCACTAGATTCTCATTCCATCCTTAGAGATCAAAGAGACATGCTGAAGAACAAAAATGAGAATAGCTGTATCCAAGGCTTATTTATAACTTTGTCTAGAAGTTTGTCTAAACATATCTACAGTATCTAGGTGACTTGCTCAGCTACATACCGTTGTGGTGGGAACTTCTGTTATTTCAGTCCAAGATATGCAAAGGAAGAGAAGGAGGAAGGTGGACAGATATCAGAGTAATAAATCATATATATGCTTTAATAAGCATTTCTTTATCTTGATTTCTGTCATATGGCTCATTATGGAATCTGGCCATAAAACAGAATTGGGAGAAAAATGAATAAATAGTACAGTTTGCTCTTGCACTCGTACTAGTTATGATTTTCTGTCTTACTCTGTGTCCTTTGCACTGGCTGAGTTTCTCTGCTGAAAGTTGCATGATTGATTTACTGACAGCTTGGCAGGTAAGCACAGCCCAAGAAATTGCTCCTGATTTGACACATAGGAGTCAGGATTGCCCCTGATTTGACACATAGCTACATAGCTCTGTGGGCACGTGCTGTTGTGCTGCTTAGGGCAATCCACTGTAGGCAACCATGGGGACTGGGTTCTTTTTCGATTTCCTTTCTATGTGCTGTGATGGTGGCAGCAACAGCTCAGGCCTTCACTGTGTTCCATTAATGTGGAGAGCAGCTTCTCCATGCTTCTCTTCTGTCCTCTACAGGAAGGACGTCAAGGTGCTGGAGTTTGCCCAAAGAAGGGCAATGAGGCTGGTGAAGGGACTAGAGAACAAGTCTTAATGTGGAGCGGCTGAGGGAACTGGCGTTGTTTAGCCTAGAGAAAAGGAGGCTCAGGGGAGACCTTGTTGTGCTGTACAATTACCTTAAAGGAGTCTATAACGAGATGGGGATTGGGCTCTTCTCCCATGCACCAAGTGATAAGACAAGGGGAAGTGGTCTCAAGTTGCTCCAGGGAAGGTTTTGGTTGGATATTAGGAGAAATTTCTTCACTGAAAGGGTTGTGCGACATTGGAACAGGCTGCCCAGGGAAGTGGTGGAGTCACCATCCCTGGAGGTCTTCAAGAAACGTGTAGAATTTAGTACCATAGTTTAGTGGTGGACTTTAGCACTAGGTTAAAGGTTGGACTAACTGATCTTAGAGGTCATTTCCAACCTGAATGATTCTGTGATTCTCTCCCTATTATGCTATGTTCAGGCATATGTTCTTACTCGAGGCATTCAGCTGTGTTCCTCATTTCCTTTTATCTTTGGACACAGGCTGCACTCTGCAAGGATGCTTCCCCAAAACTAGCAGCCACCAGCCTGGGTGTGCATGTGACAGGGTGTCTCTCCCCCCAGGGCAAGACAGCAGCCTCAGGTTCTGAGCTGGGCCCGATAAGGTGGTTGGGGCTGTTTGGCCTGCCATTCCCTTAGGAAATGTAATCCAGATGGGAGCTGGATCATGTTAACCATGCTGAGTTTATGTGTGTATGATTTATACATCTGTATATATATTTACAATGAGCATTTGTCATCTTAATTATAACATTAAAACATGGTAAAGGATGTACTGCTTGATGCAGAAAAAATTCTATTGTTATATATCTCTGCCTGTTTTTCTCTGGCTTCACCCCTTTCATTTTACATTCACTAGAGCCTACTAATGCCTGTGTCTTTAGACTTGCTGGGTAAATAAGCAAGTCATTTGGTCTCTTCTGCTTTGTGCTTCAATTTCAGTTCTTCTGTATTTGTTGTTTTCATACCTTCACTTTGGCTTCATCTTTCCCCTTGACTTTTTCTCTACCCTCACAAATCCTCTTTCCTTGAACATATGTATCTTTCTGAGATGCTCTAGTTTTTGAGCACTCACAGTATTCCATATCCTAAACCTATATTCTTACCATGTACTCCATGCATCTCTGAGATCCACTGTTTGCAAAGGATGATACTGTTACCTGGCAGTGTGCTGTAACAGACAAGGTGCGCGGAATTAATTAAGGTATTCAGTTTTGCTTCAGCTCAGCATCTAAAAAGCTAGTCAAGCCATTTAGCTTTGTCTCTACTTTCAAATCTGTCATGTAGTGGTGATATTGAGAATATGATTGTGTTGTTGAAAGTGAACTAGCTACTGCTTGAAATGCCCTTCATGGAAAGGAGATGCATGTTTGAGTAGAGACTCCAAGTACAGTGTTTGAAGTGGTAGGATTTCTTCTTTAGAAGATAACTTTATTATTTATTATTATATTTTCACTTCAATGGAAGTAGACTTGAATCTGTCATTGCATTTAGATACTTCTACAATTTCGTACCAAGTGCCTCTAAGAGACAAAATGTGCTTAACACAGTTTTCCTGCCTGCCTTCAGTATTTTCATAGCTCCTTTCTCTTGTCATTTTTTCTGTGTGACTGTATATTTCAGGGTTGGTAATTCACTCCTAGTATTTTGATTATATGGTCTTTTTACCATTGTCATTTATTTTTGTTTGGTTGGTTTGTTTTGTTGTTGTTTTCTCACTCAGGCATGAGTACCTTGACAATGATAATCAAATGTCTGAAAGAAATCAATAATTATTTAGCCATGTCAGTCTCCTGTAATTACCAAACAAACATTACTTGGCAGAATAAGAAATCCTGTAGACTACTTTTGTGTGTCTTGATATGCTGTAGAATTTATTGAATAATTGTTTATTTTTTCATACATTTCAGTGTTTTTTCATGACTAAATGCTTTTAAAAAAATAAGTAGTAAGTATGCACCATTCTTATTTTCTTCTGATTGCTTTCGTAGTTGGAGCAGAATATAGGTAAATAATAACCATTGCAGTGCTAATGTTTTAGCTGAGAGTTGAATTTTCCCTTGGTTTTGGACCCTGAGACTCTGTAGATAACGTATCATTATTTAAACCAGTTTGATAAAATGAATATTCTTCCCAGTTGATAGATAGACATTGTGCATGTTGTTGGGTTGTTTTTTTTGCTTGTTTGTTTTTTTTTCCTCCCAGCATGTAGTCTTACAGCCTTGTCTGAATCATGGGAACAGCTACTTGTGAATTTTCTATATTTCATTTGGACATCTGAAACATGGACAGCAGCTTTGTGTAGTTAGTACCTACTAATTCACCTTTAAATAGTCTAAACATTTATTTGCAACAGTTTTATGGTAAATGTTTCAGTTGAATAAAATATATCTCAACTTTCCAGTAAGCTCTAGCCACTTTCGTTGTTAGCCACAGCTTGAAAACGAGGGTGTGTTGTAGCGATGTTAGCTGAACAAGCTTCAGGAACAACCATTTTTTGTGGTGGGGCCAATTTGATAAACTCATTATCTTGCCAGAGCGTTGTGTTATTAAGCAAGACAAGAAGTGCTGGTGGAGCTCCATAGCTAATTAAATACTTACGGGAATTATGAACACTCATCAGTTGTTTCTGAGGTAAAACTTGGCTGCAGTGATGTTGTTGGATACTGTTGGTAAAAATTTTGGCTCTTTGTTCCTTTACCTAAAGAAAACTCTTTGGTTGGGTAAATGTATTGGACTCAGGTTAGCTTTCAGTTACAAAAAGCATGCAGGAAACAGACTTGGTGCGACAGAAACCTAGAATTGTTTTGTCCACATTTAAATCTTTTAAAGCTAGAATCTGGTCTTTACCGTTCATAGCAAAAATGAATTATATCTGTCTCAAAATAGGTATACATTTTTTAATGATCAGAAAAGAAATTCTGGGTAAGAGCATAAAATAATGAAAATAATGAAATAAAAAGAATATAAATCCTGCTATACAGAAAGGTGTGGAGTCATCCAACCTGGGTCCCTTTACAGTTTCTAAAAACATGTGTTGTCGGCTATACATACATCCTTTTGAAAAGAACTTCAAAAATTGTATTTTTTTTTCTTAAGGTAGATGCTTTTTCTTCAAGTAGATATCTTCAATAATATCACCATAGGCACAAACAGAAAAAAAATCTGACTATAAAGAATTGTTGAAAGTAAATCTAGTACTCTAGATTCTCTTCTGGAGAAGAATTACTCTAATTCTCATCTCTGGAGGAGATCCTTAATACTCCTCTCCTGGAGGAGAGATGGAAAAGAAAACATTGCTTTGAAGACAAGATCGTCTACAGCCTCTTCTAAAATTTAATTAAATAAGCTGCTTTTATCACTGCACATGATTTTTAAATCTATTGCCGTTTCAGTGATCTCCAGAAACTTAAATCTAAATCATGTGGTTTGTTCGGCCCACGGCAGAGCAGGCTGAGGGGAGGCCTCATGGCGGCCTGCAGCTCCCTCACGAGGGGAGCGGAGGGGCAGGCGCTGAGCTCTGTTCTCTGGGGACAGCGACAGGACCCGAGGGAACGGCATGGAGCTGGGACAGGGGAGGGTCAGGCTGGGTGTTAGGGAAAGGTTCTGCACCCAGAGGGTGGTCAGTCACTGAGACAGTCTCCCCAGAGACGTGGTCAAGGCCCCAAGCCTGACAGGGTTCAGGAAGCGTTTGGACAACACTGTCAGACACGGGGTCTGATTTTTGGGTGGTCCTGTGTGGAGCCAGGAGCTGGATTCAATGATCCTGTGGTCCCTTCCAATTCAGGATATTCTGTGATTCTATGATTCAAAATCTTAATAGGGATTCTGTGGGAATCATGAGAATAGCAACATCAGAGAGATCTGCACATTTTTTCCCCTTTGAATCAGAGCTGATGGTGTGTTCTTGCAGCTGTGTACAGTGACTTGTGCATTGAATTCTGTCTCAAATAGCACCAAGAGACAAATATTTTAGTAACCCTTTTGTTCCTTGAGTCAGCAGTGATGGTGACTACTGTGAGGGAAAGCTACATTTCTCCATGTTCATATCTTAACAGCTTTCAACAGTCTGTTGGTACAAATGTCAGCTTTCATTTTAGAGTAAAATGTATTGCTCTCCTATGTAGACCTGACATTTACTTTTCCCAATTCTGTAAGTTGTGTTTCTCACAACTGTAAAACAATTGAGGTTACCTACAGTATGGCTGATGAGAAATTTGTGATATGTAGGAAGGGATTAATTAATTCCTGATTAAGAATTCCACCACAAGACAGAGAACAGTCAGGGTGTCTTCCTGCTTCTGAGGGAGCTCACCTCATTTCTCTCTGCTGCTCATCCATTCATACCTGGAGTTGTCCCTGGGGCTCAGGAAACTGTATCTGAAAACAAGTGTTTCTGTCATTGGAAAAATTCCAGCAAATGTTAGGGGTTTACTTTCATTCCCAACCTCCAATTTTCTTAAGCTGTTGTTCCTGCCCATTAGAACATTTTTGTTTAAAGCTTCATAATTTATTGTGTTGTATCTCCTTTCCCCATGGCTTAGATCTTACTTGTGGCTATTAGACCAGCACCTGTGTGGTTTATGTGTGGTACCAGATCACTTCTTGTTGATTGTGCTAAGGAACAACTCATATTGGGGGTTTTGTTTTGGCAGTGTAACACCTTTTTATTATGTACATGCAAGTGATTATTGTAAAATGAATATCTGTGTCAGCTTTTTTGAAATATGATGAATGCATATTTGTTCCATTTGAACTTTGAAAGCCTGGTTGTGCCCCAGATCTAATCTATTCAAGTTGCTTAAAAGTAGAGATCAAGAGTTTAATGTGGAGACACGCAGACAGTAGCCAAAATGAATGACCTCCTGACAATCATTAGATCTGGAAGACTTAATTTTCTAGATGTTTTTTATCTAGTTCTTTTTCTA
Organism: Anser cygnoides; assembly: GCF_040182565.1. Lineage (NCBI taxonomy): Eukaryota > Metazoa > Chordata > Aves > Anseriformes > Anatidae > Anser > Anser cygnoides. Next base: position 53,253,670 of record NC_089876.1, read on the forward strand.
CGTGATAGTTATAGATGCTTAAGAATGTGGCAAGATGACAAGTGAGCTTAACTAAGAGAACTAGTACATATACCTTTCTGCTGAAAAGATATGGAGACTATTTGTACCCATTCATTTATTTCAATGCAAATTGCACTGTTGCTTTATAGCTTTTTTTGGTCTGCAGATTTTTCCTTCTGAGGATTTAATTTTATAACTTTATTTCATGTAGATTAGGATGCTACAGAAATGTCTGTGAATCTAAAAACCAGGTACAGTGCTTGACAGTAGCGGAGACCTTAACCAGTAGTGTTTCATCATGTACCATTGAAGTTAATATTTTTGATACATTACCTTTTCTCAGACCAGTGTAGGTTTTACTTCACATTCTTCTGGCAGTTACCTATCTCTTCTCAAGAGTTCAGGACTATAAGAACTGTGCCAGCCTTTCTACATTCAAGAGCAGTCAGTGCTTCTGTGATTTCTTCTTGACCCTCGGTTCTAGTATAATGCTGCTAGCAATCTGAAAGGCAGATGAGATTACCAGTCACAAAATAGGTAGTATTTTTTCAATTGATATAAAATATGTGGACATCTTTTGAAAAGCAAACAGCATTTACGTATCTGTGGTAATCAGTGCAGTATGAAGCAGAGTAATTTGCTCAGGTGGGGAAAGAACTGAATAGGAGAATGAAAAAACAGTAATTCTTTGAATGAGCAAAAGTGCATTTTTAAAGATAAGACTTAGAAAAACAAGTTTTGGGTGGTAGACATGCACTTTGTAGGTGATGTGTTCTGTGTATTGTCTGATCAAGTCCTAAAGAGGGGTCAGACATGCGCAGGATTATATATTATTCACGTCAGTCTTGATCCTATCCAGTGCTGAAGCATGATTTTTTTTTTTTTGATAGTTTCATAACTTGTTCTTGGGTGGTAGAAATAATTGAACTTTGTTACCTTTGTTTCATTTTGTACAAATCATCCTTAGTCAGGACTCTGCCTCAGGCATTCCCTTGATTTGGGTGCATTTAATGTCACATTACCTAACAGAGCTGTATATATGACAAGATCAGACTAAAACAATTTTAATATGCAGCTGCTACTTCAAAGTTCGTGGCCTGTTATAGTGCTTATAGTAACTTTGTTCTTACAGTAAGTGAAAAAATGTGCTAAATGGTTACAGGAATTAGCTGTATTTTTGGAAGACTTTAGTTTTAAAAGAGAAGTCAAGTTACTGTTCATTTCCCCAGTACCAGAGAATTGATTTAAATTTCTGTGAAACTGAGCCATATTGGCTGCAAACAGGAATTTGTTCTTGGAAGGATAACAACAGCCAGCCTGTTGCCCTTGTTTACACTTTAAAAGGTACATAGGAAAAGAGAGGGAATCGCATCCAGTACACACTCTGTGTAATTAAAACATGAAAAGTACTGCTGGTTTGGCCTTCTTTCTAAACAAATGTTAGGGCAAACACTCAAAACTAAGAAGTGCCAAGCCAAGGTTGCAAAAATCTTTGCTGTCAAAAATCTCTGTGTGTGAATTAAGTTTGCCTGAGTTTTAGCAACTTCCTTGCTCCCTTTCTGACCAAAAGAATTCAGACTTGCATGCTTTTATCTATGCCTGTATTCAGGCACTCAGTGACTTCAGTGATGCCCATTTTAGAGGTGCTTAAAATCGACATGAATTTCAGCCCAGTACTCAAAAGCTGATCATTTCTTTGCACATTCGTGGTTGCTGTTGTGTCAATGTCTTTAAATATGCCTTTTCCAACTCTATTAATGCTTCCAATATTCTCTGAAAATTTCATCGGAGGGTGAAGGAAAGGAGAGAGGAGAGTTGTGCATTGTTTTTGTCAAAGCGAACTCTGTCTGTCTTCAAATTAAGTTCTCTGCTTGTCCTCAGCGGCCATGGAGAATCATTGAATGCCAGCAATTTTCTGATGTTTTATGTTTGATTCACCTCTCTTATCTTAATTCTCCTCATTTCCTGACTAAATAAGCAGGATTTTCCCAACATTTTTATAGGGACTTCGTTACAGATGGTTTTAAAACCATCTTATGGTTTTCTTGTTTTTCAAATTCTTCAGTTTGTTTTTATTTTTCTTGAAGTGCTGTGGTAAAACTGGACTCTGTGTGCAACAAGAAGAATAAAAAGAAACAATGAACTTTATTGTCTTATGCCATTGTGTCCCAGAATTGTACTCATCTTCCTTTTGAAATAATTGCATTGGTGTCCAGGTTTTAATCTCAGATTCTTCTGTGAGATGATTAATGCGCTAGCGTTAATTTTACATTTGTATTGCTGTCAGGCTTTGAACATTTTTCCAGAGTTTCATCATCATTAGATCACCTCCAGACTAATTACGAGGATTATTGTAAATGACAGTTGTGTTACCTGCAAGTGAGTTGCAGTTCAAGTTGAATGTCATCAGCCAATTTGAGAAATGTGCTTTTTTCCACTATTCTAATAGTGAAGGTTGAAATACTAAGTATGGAACTAAGTAAAGCCCTTTGACAGACCTCTCTGTTCTTCTGGTTTGATTAAAAAAAAAAAAAAAAAAAAGAATACTCTCTGAATAGTATTTTTAGACAGTTATGCAGCCATATGATAGAAATTTCAGCCAGGCTGTGTTTCCCTGATTCGCTAGGGAACTACTGGCTCTCCTGAAGGCTTATTCAGAAAACATAAACTGAAGTGTATCAAAGCTACTTCTTTTTGCCTGTCTCTGTGCCTGCCAGCCCCACAGAGAGAGAAATTAATGAGGTTTGATAAACACAATTTGCATTGCCTTATTATCCTGCATTGTTTTGAAACTGACTGTAGTATTGTTTTCTTGTGCTTGGTATGGACATTGAACCTACTGACCTGTGATTCGCTTGGTATGCCTTCCCCTTTTAAAAGTAGGTGTGCTTGCTTAGGGACTTTTTGTTTTCTGAGGTAACGCCTCAGAATGCTTTAACTTGTGACTTGAAATCCACTCCAGTGCACCTAGCCCAACCCCTTCTTTTATTGCAGTGGTGTGACTTTCTTGAGTAAATTTTAAATTTTACCTTTACAGCCTACTGAATGCCAAGCAGGTTTTTTTTTTTTCTGCTAAGTCTCCTACTGCTTTTGTCACCTGAGTATGAAGTGTATAAGAATGTGGAATGAAAACTGTATTTCTTAACATATTTTTTGTTGTTTTTTGGCCTTATCCAAAGAATGGCAAAATTCGGTTCCGTGGCAGTGCTGCTCTGGGTGGCTTAAGATGCTGGAAGGTGAAGGGAAAGACCGTGAGGGGAGAAACGGGGCTCTACAAGTGCTACCTTTCCTCTAGCCTTCCAGCAGTTGCCCAGGCTCCCTGAGGGACATTACCTTCAGATCCCCACGTCCCACATTCTCCAGTCCATTTCCCTTTGGTATCTTCCTTTGTTTACTGGCCCCCAATTTCTTGAGTTACTGAGGCATCCTTGGAGACCTTGCCCCTTCCTCGTAGCATCCTCCTGCCTCCCTGTAGATGGGATACTTTTCCTGACTTTTTTCCCCAAAGCAGAGTGAGGGAGAGTTTGTTACTTGTGACTGAGAACATCCCCAGCCAAATGCTGAAGGAATAATTCTGCCTGGGGACTGAAAAGATCTCCAGCTAATGGCTGAATATTTCTAGAGTGAGGGATGTTATTCTCTGGCATTCTGAAACATTAGGCACATGTCTGCTCTTCTCCTGTGATTTGATAAGAAAATGAAACTCTTTTCACAAGAACTTCACCATTTTCCAGTAATTTTAAATTTACTTTCAGTAACAGAGTATGAAATGTTTTAGGAATTTATGCAGAAATGTTTCCAATTATTGTCTTCTTCATCTATTCACTTAATTCCTTTTTGGCTTTTGATAGCTTTTGATGTATTGCTTCATTTTAAGTAATGGTAAAGATTACCATTGAAAACAGTTTCTGAAGAATCAGTTTTATCTGACCATGAACCATGTTACAGAAACATAATACCAAGCAATATGCAAGGGAATTTGTTATCTCGGTATGATTGTAGTTTAACAGTTTGGTGCTGGTAATTCTATTATCAGGTTGCATATTGGAAAGACGTTTACCCCTAGCATGCTGGTTTATTTTTTTTCTATCTCTACCACCTGTGAGTTTGGCAATTTAGCTGATTGGATTCTGTGTTTTGCATAAGTCGTTCCCTTGTAATGAGCTGAGCCCCATTTAACCACTGAAGATTAAACAGAAACTAATAGTGAGTAAGTACTGGTGTTTTAAATGATGTTGTGCAACTTAACCAGAGAAATCTGATGTGCTACAAGCTTAAAAAACTGATAGCCATGTTCATTTCTTCACAATGTGAACTTGTGTACTAACAGCTCATCTCCAGTAGAAGAAACTTTGGGGTATTTCCTGCAATAGAGCCATCACAACATTACTGAAAAGTGTTTAGTGTTAGTACAGACTGGAAAAAAATATTTCCTATGCCATGCCAGAAATTGGGAGTGAGACATCCTGAACATATAATCATGACTTGTAGACAGATTATGAGGAATAGCTTTGCCCTGTGAATGCAAACTGCTACATGGTTATCATCCAGCAGCCAACCCTGCTGCTGAAAAGTGCTTTACAGGCATGATTTTAATTTTTGCCAGTATAACCTGGACTCTGTGAATGGCCATTCTTTCAGAAATAACATGTTGCCTTCCGGGTGTGTGTTCACAGAGATATGAAGAATAAACATAAAGTTATGCATTGTGTATAGAAAAGCTGAACCAAGGAATTAGTTAATAAATAATATAGGAAATTAATAATTAACTGCCTTGTTGTACTTTGTTCTGATCTTCACCCATCTGGTACTTAATAGGAACCTACTTCATCTTCTGTCCCCACTTATCTAGTCATGCTTTCTCTTTCATGTTTTCTCTCTTGTTGCTTTATTGCCATCACTCGTCAGTTTCCTCTTTGAGCAGATGATGTTTACAGCCACAGCTACACTACCCTGAGCCCTATTTTATCTAATGCTTAAAAATAAACCATAATTTCAACTTTGTCCTTAAACTAACCATTAAATCAGTGATGTGAGTTAGAAGGAACAGCATAGTAAGTAAGATGCCAGAGATCTAATCTCAAAGAAACAATGTCATTTTCTTCACTAATGGCAGGATTTCATCCAGTAATTCCTAAATACCAATGATTTCAGGAAAGTTCATGAATTTTCCTGTACTGTTTTGCAGGGGATTTCCCAAGAAAACAGGCAGAACTGCTAGAATAGCTTCAGATGAAGAGATTCAAGGGTCAAAAGATGCTGTAATTCAGGATCTGGAAAGAAAACTTCGCTTCAAGGAAGACCTTTTGAACAACGGGCAACCGGTATAAAAACATGAAATACCATGGGGAAAGGGTGTGGGCATCAAGGGTAGTTTCTCAGATACTCTGCATATGAAATAATTCTGTGTAAAGTATTTTTATATTTTACGTATTCATTCTTTTTAATTGCATTTCCAAAGCTGCATTTCTGTAAGGACTGATACTGTACATTTTGGCCTATAGTTCCCTCTCCTGCTGGGCAACTTTACTTGGACTTAACAAAGCAATAGAGGCTCAAAGATGATGAATTCCCTTAAGAATCCATCACAATCTGCACCTCAAGGGCATTTTCAGCCTCTAAGACCATTTTCTTTAATTGTTCATTACTGCTGAATGGCTGGACAGACAGTGTATGCATAGCACTTGATCAGCCGAGGTCCACTCTACCTTTTGCCCAGTTGATGGACAACAGAGGGGAAAGAATAGGTGATAGGTGGACATCACAGGGGCGCAAGGTAGTTCGTCATGAGAAATGAACCTATTAGGAATCAGGCATCATTAGATCGTGCAGTTGTGGAACGTTTTTTTTTTTTTTTTTTTTTGATCAAAAGGATATGAACTACCCTATGGTAATAATTTACAGGCTTTATCAAGCATTAACAATCTGGGGAGACAAGAAATGAGGTAAAATGGGCAAGCATAACAAACAATTGAACAGCTGCAAAGTTCTCCTAGGAGTTGATTAAGGCATTGATTTAAGCATCTTTGAAACAGGAATTTCTTTTAAGAAGAAGGTATATAAAAAATGTAGACTGTCATCCCTATTTTGTCAGTGAAATGTTTTCAAAAGCACAGGAATGACTTGGGGATAGCTTTGTGTCACTGAAAGATAATATGCTTTAGGTTTCTCAGGACCGTACTCAGAAGTTTGCTACAGTGTCTGGGATATGGACAATGGTATTTAAGTTCCAGATACCCCACTGAGTCCAACTGTCCATTCCACAGCTGCCAGATGCCAAATCTCAATAAAGTCAATGGAGTGAAGTAGGGGAAGCATTCAGCGAGTGACTAGTGCAGGTGTGCTTACTTTTCTCCATTGACTGCAGAGGGTTTGGTAGTTTCCTTAGTAGTTAGGCAGAATCACTCTGGTAGTGTATAGGTTCATGTTTTTTCAAAGGAGGTGGGCTGACCATGACTGTCAGGCCTATTTTGGAAAGTGAGAGAGATGTTTGGCCTGGACAAATGAATGGAATGTCCTGAAGAAGCCCACATGGCCCAAGGAAAAGAAAACAGAAATCTGTGATCATATGATGTGGGAGCTTAAACCAATATACTCAGTTTTCGCGTCTGCCTTGAGGCTTTTGCCTTGCAGATTCCTGTCTTGGGTGATTCTGTTTGTGTAATCATGGCTGTGGGCACTTGGAGTGATCACAGAAGAAATTAAAGAAAAGTTTGCAACTTGTTTAGATGCTTGTAACCTAGCCAAGATTAGTACCTAGTTTTCATGACCCTCAGCCTGCTGCTTTAGCAACGATGTCACATCTTTTAAAAATGAATTTAAATGAGCTTTTTAAAAATGAAAGCATTAAGGAGATGTAATGTTTTACAGTTTCCATTCTTCTTTCATTTTTTTTCTTTTTAAATGAGACATTTAACCATGTAGTTAGTTTGCCTTTCATTCACTGACATTTTTTTAAAATGTTGCTTTGTAAGCATGTCTTAAGTGCATGAAGTGTTGTATTGAACACAGAAGGAAAAATATTGGAAAACTTGAATTGTACACTTAGTTATCTTTCAACTTGCTTTATCTTCTGAGTGTAAATTGCCACTGTCTTTTATAAGCTGTCTCCTTAATTTGAGAAAGAGTAAGAAGAAGTAAAAATTTAAAATCTAAAAAAGTATTTTTTTCTATAAAACTATCATTTTATGTTAGACAGAATAATGAAGTAGTAGAGTAGTATATCCTTGGCATTTTGGCAGAGTTTTCTGCCGTGTGGTTCTAATGTAAAAGTTGAGAAGAACAGCTAGGAGTAAGATTTGGGATGATTTGACATGCACTTTTTTGATGGCCATGCTGATTTAAGCAGTTCCTATTGCTCATTCCTGCCCAAGTTCCTGGCAAGAGGATGGAAACAAATGGCACAGTCAGGGCAAGGGTTGCTTAAGCCAGAGGAGCCACTTGTAACGCAAAAAAAATGCATTACAAACTGTGGTAGAAAATTTCTGTTAAAAACATATTGCTGCTCTTTTTTATACTACATAAAGCGTTGCGTACTGTCTCCCTGCTTGTAGTTCTTAACGAGTAATGAAAACCTTTTTCTGCTTTTCCCTCATTCTTACTCCTCTCCCTTTTTGTTTTGTTTTTGTTCAGAGGTTAACGTACGAGGAAAAAATGGCTCGTCGATTGCTGGGAGCAGACAGTGCTGCAACTGTCTTCAATATACAGGAACCAGAAGAGGAGCCTGCAATACAGGTGCTGCACAACTCCGCAAGTTCATAGGAAAAGAAAAAATTTCTTTCAAATTTCTTTTTTATCGGGCTGATTCTTTTATTTTAAAAAAGCCCTATGTTAGACAATAAATATACACAAGATAGGATGGTTTTGATTACAGAACTCATGTGTTATATATCAGTGAAGTAAACTGGAGAACCACATGCCTATTGCTCAGTTTTTCCATACTGAATAAGGTTGTGAGAGTACTCAAATGTCTTCTCTCTGCTTTAAACTCTTCCGTTTATCCTATTCTGTCCTGCCCTTTAAGTCTCTCAAGGCAAAAATACATCTACTATCTTGAAAGCATCTTGTCTTTATGTGTGTAATCTGCACTTTTTGGATGCACACCAAAAACTCAACAGAAAGTCTGCTTGGAAGACCAGGTACACGTTCTCCATTGTTCAGATGCCAGAGTTGCTATTCGGAAACGTGTAGCATTCATTTGCTTATGTTACCACATAAAGTACCTTCTCCAGATAAACACTCTGAGAAACTGTCATGGATGTTTCTCTGTCTTCTTTCTGCCTCTTGATCTTTTTTTCTGTCCTTACAGGAAGCTCGCTCTGTTGATGCTTCTGTAGTGAGTCCTGTGGATGTTCAAAAGGTTACATTTGCTGTTTTCTTCCTTGTTCTTTTTTTTTTTTCCCTGTATTTTACTGACCCCCCCCCATCATCTTTGCCCTTTCCATTTTACTGTTCTTTTGGTTAATAACAAGAGGTCACCAACATTAATAACTGGGGAGACTGGGGATGCATCCCCTTCATGGTGTTAAAGTTGGTCTGTTACTCAGTTGGTCTAAAGATGGTCTGAGTGCAGGCCCCTTAACTTCAGTAATGGTGTGCTCCAGTATCTTTCTGCTGTAATGCTAACCGATACTAATTGCCTTGCATCTAAATCAGCTGCTCTTTATGTATACCACATATAAGATCATATCATAAAAGTATATGATCTACTTTTATGAGAAACTTTCAGGGAACAAATAAATAAACAAGTAAGTCTGCAGCTTACAAAAATTTCTCTCTTCTTCCATTTACTGAGGGTGATGGTTAGTTCTGTAACCAGCCAGCAGAAAGGCTGCATGTAATTTCCAGGCTGAAGTCAAAGACAGAGGATGGGTATGTGAAAGGAGATTCCATGAGAGATGTGTTTTCTACCTTAAATAAAGTAAGGGCAGAGAAAATAGTTAGAGGTCATCTGCAAGAGTGCCTAAATATCTGCTGACTGAGAAGACCATTGCCTTGTAAAGATTTTCTCCTGCTTTTGAATTTCTTTGAATTCTGGCTTTATCTTTGCTAGCAGTAAGATTCAGAGCAAGATTCTGTACAGCAAAGTAGATAGAAGGAAGAGTTCAAGAAGGCAAGTGATCGTGTGTGTGTGTCACAGTAACATTTCCCAGTATCTGAATAGCAAATTTAAACAAGTAGTAGTATTTTACACCAGATGAAACTTTCCACTCTTCTTTCTAAATCTTGAATACTCTCATAACAAATTTTCTTTCTAAGGAAGAAGTGATACTTTTGGCCAGACAAAGGGGACCATGGTAACAGGAGTGAAGGGAGGCAAATATCATGGACAGTGCTGCCATTTTCTCATTTTTACAGGCAACTGTAAACAAAATCATTTTAGCCTTCTGGTTCAGCCTCCGTTACAATTCTATGCAAATAGCAGATGTGAACCATATGGTCTTATGGCCATCTGGAAACAAAACCCACCCTAAATCTGCCTCTACCCTGAAGGAAATATTAGAGTGTTTCTTTCGTCTTTATGAACTGCTTCAGAATACTTTTGTAAGCTTTTTTAAAAAATGGAAAGAAAGCAACCAATGACTTTCCTTCCCCTTATAAATTAGACCTTAAGATAACATGAAATACAATTGTTGCCTCATACCAGATGTCTTCGTTGTTTCATAGGGAAGTTATTGGAGGCATGGATTATAGTGTTTTTCTTCAACAAGATACAGTTTCCTTTTATATGTAAAACCTTAATGGATTGTCAGAGATCAGTAGAATAACAACAACAAGAAAAAAGTAGAAAAATAACTTGCTAAGTAATGTGTTGAAGCTACACACTAATACGTACCTTTCTTGTTTGACAGGAATATAAAGTCTCCAGCTTTGAGCAAAGATTGATCAGTGAAATTGAATACAGGCTGGAGAGATCTCCTGTGGAGGAATCAGATGATGAGGTGCAACATGGAGATGAACCTATTGATAACAATATGTCACCATATTTTGAGATAAAGCTGAAGCATTACAAAATCTTTGAGGGAATGCCAGTCACATTTACATGCAAAGTGGCAGGAAATCCAAAGCCAAAGGTAAGAAAAGAAGGTGAACGGTTCTAGATACACTCTGAAGAGCTCTGTATTGGTACCTTACAGTGAGCCCCTAGACCCCATGGACCATGTCTTACAGGAATAGCAGATGTTCTCTCTTGACAAGATCCCTAGCTGGTATAAAATGACAAATCACATTCATTATCGCTGGATGTATTTAAATTTATAGCAGGCAAAAATCTACTATGAGACTTCAGTTCTTAATCCCTCCCTCCTGAGACTTCATCTCAATTATTTTACCTAGAAGTAATACTTCTGTCATTTTCAGTTACCTTCAGGGTGTATCTGCACCACAGAATGCAATGCAATGCTAGAAATTCCCATGTGAGCTGGCACAGTGGTTCCAAAAGCAATCACACCATGTTAACATGGATTAATTAGCTCAAGTACAGCAACGTGCTAATGCAAAGATACATTGCTTTTGGTTCAGGAACCAGTGTGGTGTCTCTGCATTCTTCAGCACTGCAGAGTTTATATCTACACACTCTAACAAGATTTAATTTTGTTGAAGGTTAGAGGAAGGCAGACAAATACCGTAAGCTCCCATATATCCCAATAGCAAGATGAGACATGATGGTGAGTTTTGTAATGATGAGCTTCTGAGGGAGTGTTGGGCTTGGGAAGCATTTCCTTTTAGCAAATACACAAGTACCAGCTGCATGATGTCAGTAGTCTGGAATAATGCCTTTCTTTGGTAGGTGGTATTTATTCATTTCAAAAATTGCCTGGCAGTCAACCGACTCATTAGGTAGCAAGCAAACAGCAGCAGCATCCTACTCCTTGTCAAAGCCAGCGTGTTCCCTTTGAGGTCCTTGCAGTTCTTACAGTGACCCCTTGTGGCTAGGGGCTCTTTTTACCTCCTAGATAGGAGCGAATGTGAAAATCTCTGGTATAAGTTGTTCAGGTATTGAGGATTTTGAACGGATTTTACATGTCCAATGCTATAAGTGTATGTTATTGCACAAACTGTAAATAGGAGAAATGGATTTTGTCAGGTAGCAAAGAAAGGGGCAGACCAGGAGGAGCAAATCTGTAGAATGAGCTCTCTGTCCCTGCGTGCGTTTCAGGAGGTTTCACTGCAGGCTGGCTCTAATCTCATCCCACAGAGTGCAGCAGATGCAGCACATTAGTTGTGTTCTTGGAGCACATTTTCTGGCTCAGTTTCATCTGAAAGGGGTCCAATTCTGTGCTCCAAGACCACTTCACAGTGCAAACTACCACAATGTAAGTGTGGGTGATCAGGATACTCGTATCAAAAAAAGCACTCCTGCTTCAAGCTGGAGCTAGTGTAGACACGCTGAGAAGCCCGAGTGATACCAACCCTTTGGTGCCCAGCATTACTTTGGGGATGACCGTACAGAAAAGCCTGTTGCATTGAATAAGGGTGGAAGGGGAATCGCCTCCTTGCTGTTAGAGGTGTAGTGTGCTCTTTTTGCCTGGAGCTTATGACTAAGTTGCTGAACGACCTATTATGAGTCAGCCTTAGTCAACTGTAGCCATTCCCTTCTTTTCACAGTTTTCAATTAAGGTGTAGTTTCACAGTCACTTTAATCTGATTTAAGACAGATGAAAGAGGATGTCTCTTCTTCCTTCCCTTGCTCTCCTTGTTTTGGTATTAGCAGCTGCACGGCCAGGAGACCACATTGTTAATGCTTTCCTTAAAGGGTCGCACTGTAAAGGAGTAGCTGTTGTGAACATGCTCCGATTCAGATACGACACTCTGTTTTTGTGCAGTGTCAAAGCATGCATATTAAGTGATTTGCTCTTGCACCTGGGACTATGGCCCTTTATTCCATTCACTTGCAGATGCTTGGTGCGATTTCTCAAGTTGCTTGGGAGAGAACCAATTTCAGGCCCATTAGATACCTACCTGTTAGCTGGATACTCAAAGGCTCTGTCATCCCCTCACCTTCTTGAGCATGCCAAGACAGCAGTTTTGAAATGCTTGATGGTTGAGGGCTGTCCTGTTGCTGTCATTTGTTGAAGCTGGAAGTCTTGCCCCCAGATAAATTCTTTACTTTGGCAAATGAAAAGCTGGAAATAATTTACTAACTTAAAGCTCCTCCCTTCAAAGTATTCTGTCAGCTCTGCCAAGGAATGGCTTTGGGAAGGACTGTAGTGTTTCTAAAATCTGGCATTGATTACGAGGGATTTTTCTAAAGCAGGGTTATTGGTTTGATTATTTTTTCCCCTGAACATGCCATGTAAATTGAATACTGATGTGCAAATTCTGTCTTCATAAATATGACTTTTTAAATCTGAGTGTACTTTTGTTGTAACCTTCAGCATAATGTAAAACTATTTTCTCATTAAAATGAGAACCTGTGGTAATACAAGAGGGATTGTGGAATACTTCTTTTTAAAGGATATTTCTCTTTAGAATTAGGAAAATGCCATGTGAAAGGTCAATTGAGACTTGAATGTTGCACAAAGCTTGTACCGATCTCTCTTCACATGGCTGAATATAATTCATAGTGATTAAAAATGACTGTTCTGCCCAAGATCAAAAACCCTTTCGTACTGTGTATTCCATTGTATTTCTAGTCATTACACATTGGTTTCTGAAAATCTGGTACAAATAAAAGCAGTCCAGATGCAGTGCTCGGTGCTTACATAGCTTAATCATACATTTACTAAAAGGTGTCCTAGAAAGAAAATACTTTACTGCAAGGGCCATTGTCTCCAACAGTGGTAGCGTTTTACTTATTAACTCCATGTCAGATAAAGGCAACATTAAGAATCTACCACACGTAAGTAAGACCAATCAATGTCAATTGTCTTAAACCTAGTGGAAGTGAGTATTGAACAACATATGCATGATGTTTGGATAGCTGGTTCAGTTAATATTTGTGTGTATTTCCATGTAATAATTCCTGGCATGTCTCTTGATATTTCTGATAAGTGCATTGTTATTGAATAATTGCTACTTAATGCAGTAGATTTCCAAGCAGCATTATGACACATGTAAAGCATGCAAGTTAAAACTCATTTTTTGCAGCTATGTTGTTACCAACATCCATTAGCATGTGTATAGAAGTGATCAAATATCTCTTGCATCTCCAGTAAGTGCTCTGTCAGCAGACGAGAAGACATTACTAAATCTTTTGTTAGCACCACAGAGTCTCTGCAAGCCTGCTGACAGACAAAACGGGAAACAAGTATAACCAGCTATTGAGGAAATGAAATCATTTCTAGTTACACATAATGCTTGTTAATATAAAAACCATACATGGTAGTTAATTTTTAAGGGAAATTTCCATTCATTCTCTCCCAAACGTTCTCTATTGTGTTTTAATGCAATTTAAAAGTAGACCCTTAATTCTTCCCACACGTGAATGAATTTAGAGCTTTGAAATGTTGGCAAGTATGAAGAACATACTCTGTATAATGCTAGCAAATTAAATTCTATCAGGAATTGTGATTTGCTTCATTTTTACTGGGAAACAGGCACCCTCTCCTCACTACAAGACCTAAATTCCCACTTCAGGAGTTGCTGTGAGGAAAACGTTTTGGTTTTCCTCCTGCGAGCAGTCTGACAGCCATGCAACCAGGACAAATACAGTTACCTTTGTAGCACGGTAAAAGCCAGACCTATCATCTGTTGTGCTAATACTTGATTCTACTTGTCAGAGAGGGACTTGTTCTTCTCCCTCCTTTGGCAGTAGTGGTGAGTCAGAAACACGTTGTATTTGGATGTTCCTTTGCCTGTCGCACCAGAGAAATGACTTGATTGGAAGTACAGCTCGTGGGGCAGGGCTGGGAGAGCTCACCAGCACTTGCTGTTGAACGCAGATCTTCCCAAAGCTCTGCTTTAACACAGCTTAAACACAACTTCTGTCCAGAGAAGCTGTGGATGCCCCATCCCTGGAGGTGCTCAAGGCCAGGCTGGATGGGGCCCTGGGCAACCTGGTCTGGTGGGAGGTGTCTCTGCCCATGGCAGGGGTTGGAGCTGGGTGGGCTTTCAGGTCCCTCCCAACCTGAGCCATTCTGTGATTCTGTGTAACCCAGGCTGGTGTCATTATCTGTAGCTGCTGTCCATCCATGCGTCTTTACGAGTGGTACCTTCAAAGTACTGGACGTGGGGAGCGCATACAGCTCCTCCATCTTCTCCTGCCCCCCTGCAGGGTGGGGCCAGCAGGAGCATGCAGGCACCCCCCTGCTGGAGGGACAGGTGCCAGCCCCCAGGGGCTTGGCTGGGCAACCACGAGGGGCTCACTGGGGGGCTCGCTGGCCACCAGAGGGGGGCTCGGCAGGGGCACAGCGCCGGCATTCCCCCAGCGACACCTCCTCGCTTGCACAAGCAGCCTCCTGGGGACATGCCTGCCAGCAAAGGCGGAGCACAGCACCCAGGGTGAATTTAAGATAATTTGGGAGCCTAAAACCACCAGAATAACTGTTTACAGGGCAGCAGGGGTGTGTATGCACTTGCAGGTGATCTGAGGCTTTACCACAAAACCGCCTCCTGCAGGAGCCGGCTTCACAACCCGCCTCCTGCCCTCTTGCACCTCCGTGCCGTGCTCCATACGTCAGCCACTTGGGAATGCATTTTCAGCTAACGCTGCTTTAAAGAGAAGTGAGGGCTGGGGGTAAAGCTCTGTGCCTGAAGGAGGTTAGCTGAGCTTTAGGAGTAATGCACACTTCAGAAATGACAAGAAAATGATGTTCTGCTCAAATACTAGTTTGGGGAGCTGACTACAGCCTGCTGTAATGTTTTCACACGTTTCTGTGTCTGCTTTCACATTTCTTTCTTGTTTTCAGCAGAATTCAGATTGGGGTTTCATCTTATTTTTAAAAGGAAAAAAGTCAAAATATTTGAGTCTTTTTTTTTTTCGCCTCAAGTCTAAGGCATTTAAAACACATATGTGGTGTGTGTGTGTAACTTATGGATTACTGTAAGATATTATTCTACATGCATCATTTTTTGGCTCATCAAAAGTAGATCTCGGGTCAGCCAGAGAGTAAAATTGTGTATCAAAAGTAATGGAAAAGGCCTCTGTTTGATAGATAATTTAACTGGTCTGTACAACTTGGAACTCTACTGTTGTTGGCACGCAGTTATTAAAGGCTGTCTAAATGCTGACTTTGAAGTGTTTCCTGTTGCTATGTGAAGCTGTCTGTTTCTGTAGGTATCTGTCACAGCTGGGTGACGCTGTGGGTTTCAGTCGTGCCGTTACGCTGAGCTGGCCCCGTGCATACGGAACAGCTTGCTGCCAGCGAGCGCCCGACTCCCCTTCTGGCTTCTTGGTCTGGCCAGCCAGTGTAAAGGATATGCCACAGATCTGGTGTTTCAACAGTGAGGTCATTTGTTCTACTTAATTGATCATTGAACAAATTATTTTGGTAATCACTGTGGTTTAGGTTTTTATTTTCTGACAAGAGAGCCATAGCTTTCTTAAGTTCTTTCTCCAGCTTCTTCAGGTTTAAGGGAAAGAAAAATGCAGAGTTAGTAATCTCGTCTGATCTGGAACGTTTCTCTGTAATGACATTTATTTGCAATTCTTGAAATGTTCAGCTGCGGCTCTGCCTTTGGGATCTGCACAGCCCTTTGCACATCTATGTTTGTTACATAAATGCTCGTGCTCCAGTCTTTCTCCCCGAACCATTGCTCTTCTCTAACTTGGCTTTTATTGAAAGTGGTTCACGGAGCGTGGTTCTGCGCTTCTGCTAGTTGATTGAACCAGATTTCTTTCATTGCTTACCAGAGAAGTTTTCGGCAGTGAATGTTTGTTAGCACTGTGAATTGAGAAATGATGACAGTGAGCACCTACCTCTTCTCAGCCATGCCCTGTTTTCTCCCGCAGATTTATTGGTTTAAAGATGGGAAGCAAATTTCTAAAAGAAGTGATCACTACCGAATTCAAAGAGAACCTGATGGAACTTGCTCGCTGCATACTACAGCCTCCACCCTGGATGATGATGGGAATTACACTATTATGGCTGCTAACCCACAGGTAAATGAAGGTTTGGCTCCAGAGCAAACATGCTTCTGAACATGAATCTTCAGAAAACTATCTCATCTTACATATGCATAATTTAATTAAATGATGAAGTCACCATCAAGTATATAAGGTTAGATTTCTGTTTTCACCTTGCATCAGGAGGGTGGGGCCTTTCTATCTTCGGGAGATTAGCAACTCAACAGCATTTTTTTTTTTTTCCTAGGGCTTGAGGTTTCAGAGGGGATGGATGTTGTTTTTAATCACTGTTCCGCCATTTGTTTCAGCCGATAGCATCTCAGTATCCTAACTGAGTATGGATTGCATATGTGTTATACAAGGGGGAAAAATCAAGCAGAAGTAACCCAGTCAGGCTGATCAGCTCTTTCATTTTTCTTCTATTGACACCATTTACTGACTGAGGCCAACTTTTTGAAGCAAGTGGGATTGTATCACACCTCCACATGGTTACATGAGGCAGCGATAGTGATTCTGTCAGACAAAAAAAAATTCAGGCCCCTATTATATAGGGGGGACGGTCTCCTGTGTTGATCCCAAAGTCTAACCAGCGTTCTGAAATACGGCGTTACTGCTTCATAATGTTATTTCTTCCTCACAGATCCAATGCAAGAGCATCCTAGTGAAGTAACTTTTTCAATCCACTTTTTCCTACAGCACAGCAAACCCAGGGAAATTATTTGCACGTGAGAAACTGAGGCAGTAACATAACTTAGGGATATAACGAATTACTTTCTTCTGTAGCACCAAATAGCTTGCCAAGACCAGGGCTGCAAGTAGAATTACACTGTAAAATAATAAACTCTATCACTGAGACAGAGTTTAATCTAAACAGGAGTGTTGTGCTCTGTTATGAATGTTGCTAGGTTACTTAACATGACACTTCCATTTGTGCCGTGCTCTTTTACTGTCAATCCCGCTCGTGTTGCAGCGTGTGAACGTATGGGACTGTGCACAGGCAACGTGGAAAGAGCAGTTGTAGTCCAGCCCCCTGATTCTACAAATTGCAGTGCTTAAATCTAGGTTGTTTACACCTATGTTCTTTCTACATATACAAATAACAGAATAAAGAAACAGCAAAAGGCCGAGGGAATTCTTCAAGCTGGGAACTTTTACACATGGAAAGAAGAGCATTGTGTTACGACACTTGGTACTTAAATTAACTTAAAGCATGTTAACTTGCTCAACTTAAGTTGAGCAAGTTAACAGCAGGTTTAAAAATGATTTAAAAAAAATGCACAGATAGATATGCAAGTTAGGATGCAAATCCTGTTCATATTCCTATGAAAGTTGTTTTAGTGCATGTGCAGTATTTTCCTATGTAGTGTTACTATGGGATCCAAAATCTTAGATAACTTGATGAATAAACTGCCTTTGAATTCGGGCACTGACATCTGTCCCTGAATAACTCATGTGAGCATGTTTAGGGCTTGCTTTTGTACATTTGTTATTCTGAGTAAAGCTCGTTTGATGACACAACAGTGAATTAGTCTAGATTATTAGCTCTTGTTGTTGATGACACTAGTTTGTTAATGTTTTTTTTAATGTACTAAAATGAGGTGTTTTTGTACTGTTCCTAGTTTGGGGATTGAAAAAGCAGTTTTGTTAAATGATAAAATTCTGTCTCTGTGCTTTTTTTTTCCTCTTTGGAGAAAAAACAGAAGCATCCTTCTCTGGCTCTCCTAAACAAAACATCTGTCTGTTTCACCAAGCCCATTATATTCTTCCTTCACAGTACGATTCCCAAGCGAAGATACTCTTCTGCTATTAGCTTGCTTTTACTATGCATTTAACAGTACGGTGGAGGCAAAGATGGGCTATGAGTTAATGTACTAGCCTTTCACACTAAAAGATCTGGATTCCAATTCTTTTAAGTCATCCCGAGTGGAAATAATTTTGGCATAGCTTCCTAAATCCTAATGGAAAGTTGTCCGCATCTCAAAGCTATCACAAAGTTAGGCACATTTGGCAACCTTTCCTTAAGAAAAGCAAAATATGTGGATATCGGGGAGCTCCCATCAGGGTTCTGATGGACTGGCAGATACTTGCTAGACAGTTGCTGGGTTCTGGTCTTTGCTATTAGGACCATCAAACTACAAAGCAAAAAGGCACGTTCTTGGCTGTTAGAAATCAATTTATTTCGTTAAAGCAAAGGATTCAGTTCGTTAAAGCTCTGCCAGTTGATGCTGTCTCATTATCCGGACTAATACTAAAGAATTTATGTGTGTAAAACGACTTGTTGACACACCTTGGAAATCATCCGTGGTGGTTAATGCTGCGCCATTGCCTATGATATGAAGTGCAGTGATCTGGAATTAAACTTCTGACACCACTGGGGTTTGCAGTAAAACTTGCCATATAACTTAATCCAGAGCAAACTGACCCCAGACCTAGAAAAACATAAAATCTTGCCTTGTTTAGGCCTTTACTTATGGGCTACATCCCTTAACTGATCTCTTGCCATTAGCTTTAAGTATGGCCTCAAGCTGGGTCCTTATTTTCGCCTTCTTTCCTTTTATCTCATTCTCTCCACTTTGCAATAGGCACCCACAAGTCTGGATTTCCCGTACTTTCTGGCCATCTTCTCATGAATCACTTCCCGCATTCATCACTTCTTTCCCATTCATCCCACAACTTTTCCAAATCTTTGGCTCCCAGCTGGTTCTTCCCTATCCAAATTCCTTAGTCCTTTGTGTTTCCATTTGTGTAGCCTTCATGTATTGAGAGACAGAGATGATCCCAAATTGTGAGAATTCATCACCTGCCAGAAAAAGATGAATATGCAGTGGGCCTAAAATAGAAATTTACTTGTTCCAGATGGTTTTAATGGTCTTGTAACACAAAAAAAAGCTTTTGCTTAAGAAATTGCTGTAGGTCATGTGCAATGGCTTATTTTAACACAGTTGTTTTTCTTGTGAACTAAACGGGTCATGGGAATAAAAGTGGGACACAGACTTCATTTCTACCAGTCCAGCAGTAACAATAAGGCCATTGCCTTTTGAAGGCTGCTTGTGTCCCCGGTGAAATTGTTTTCCATGTGCCATACACAGAGAACCCGCCCAAGTGCCCCCACATCAATAACTTAGTCAATGTACTGTAAGACTTAATTGCTGGTGGAACTACTGCTGAGGGCTTTGTTTTGTTTTGTTTTTAATGAAAAAAACTCTGGGATAAAAAGTAGATGGTGGAACATTTTAACTTTATTACAGTCACAGTTATTTCAGTCTGTTTGGTGTTAGATTGCAAGCTGATACAATAGTTTAATATCTGAAGGTATCTTGACAAATGATTTTAAATAACTTCGTGAAAGAAGGGATTGTGTTGCAGACTCTGTAACAGGTGGGCAACAAAGAAGAGATAAGGTTGAACATTTATTAATATTACATGCTTTAAGTATTTTAATTTTCCTCCTCTCCATCATCATAACAGGGCAGAATAAGTTGCACAGGAAGGCTGATGGTTCAGGCTGTAAATCAAAGAGGCCGCAGCCCTTGGACATCTCCTGGCCAGCCTCATATTAGAAGGTACTTCGTGCGTTTTTTTTTTCTTTCAATAATATCTATTTTGAAAAATTGCTATGATAAAGAACCTGATCTAAGGTAAGGCAGATATACGGCATACAGGAGGAAACCTCACCTCTGCTAAAATTTCTTCAAAATGTGCAGACTAAGAATTACAAGCAACTTCTGAAATGACGCGACTTTAAAGTATCTTTTATTTTGCCTGCCTCCTCCTCTCTTTGTGGTGTTCACTAACTACTCTGTCTCTCACGTTAGACTGTAAGCTGCTAGGAAAGACCTTGTCACTTGCATGGTTTTTAAAACATCTCACCTGGCTAGAATTCTCTTGGGAGCCTATACTTTCTGCAGCTTTTAGTAAGCATTCATTTAAAGAAACAGCAGAAATAACTGCAAGCCACATCATTTATTAGAGTTGCATTTGAAATATTTCAGTATTTTGGTGATTTCAGTTTAGGTTCTTACAAGGAGTTATGAGTCAGATATAAAGTATTAAACTTATCTTTGGTGAGGTTTACAATTATTCACATACAGAGCTTTGGTTTATGTTTTTGGACCATATAAGGGAATTTTCCCTTCAAATACTTTTTTTTTCCATTGCCCAAAGCATTTATGAGGCCTTTTAGCACAGCTTAGACATCTTTAGACAACACAAAAAATTCATTTTGGTTACCCAAACAGAACTGCTTTCAACAGAGTATAGGGCTCTGGTTCAGTTGCCATAACGAGGCATGTGTTTTGCTTAATGGTCACACAGGCCAGAGAAGCTCAATATTGCCTAATTATGACATGTAGAATAGGTGTAATTCCCTTACGTCTGTGTGCAGCAAAGAAACTCACATTGCTCGTGCATACTGTAGAACTGTACATAGGAGAACCTGCTAATTAGGAAGTGTCTGGATTTTAAAGATCTCATCAATCTTAGTTCTGCCCTGACCAAACGGGGCTTCCTACAGCCCTGAAAGTGCTTCCCAGCACCTCTCGGGGAGGCGTTCCACCAGCCCCCTCCCACGCTTCAGGTTTGGGCCTGTTGAGCTCAAAGCGCTTACTGGGGCAGGAGGGAATTTCCTGCCACCGCTGCGTTGTGAGAACAGCCCAGGAAAGCTGTGTCTGTTTGGTGTAGCCTGTCCAGCAAATAAGACACATTACACCTGCAAATAATAGGTAAAAATGAAAAGTCTCTGATAATCCATGAAGGAAAAAAATGCCTCAAAGAGTCAGGTTTCAACTGAATTAGTCAATGCACGAGGGTGAGAAAGGGGAAACGTCTTTAAAAATGGGGAATGGAGAAAGGAAAATAGGTAAGGGCAAGGGAACTCCGAGCAGCGACACTTCTGCTCCTTTCTGGAGGATACGATGCGGACGGATCTCTTTCGGTAACAGGCAGAACCCAGGGGTAATAACGGGGAAGGCTCGTTTTGCAGTCTCGCTAAATGCAATTGAAATCCAACGCCACTTACAGCTGGTATTTTGCTTTTTAATTGCTGCAAGCACTCAGGTGCCACTAGAGTTTTAGATGGGTGTCCAGTAGAGTAATGAATTATAAACGGGAGATTTCCATATAGCAATTTAATTAAAATTAGGGCAATTACTGGGAATTCTTATTTCCTGTACAGGAGGTCTGTTTCTGCTAAGCATTCAGCACAGTGCTATTTCTGTTTAGCAGCTTTTCCCACTACTCCCATCGCCCCGTTCTCCCCGAGACTGATGAAATTCGAGCATGTAACACATTCCTACAACAGACTCCCACCATCAGCTTCTCTCATGTAGCATACCACAGTGCTGCGCTCCCCCATAGGCTCTATGATTTGTCACGCATATTTCTATACACTTTTGATAAGTAATACTCCTGTGGCCTTACAATGTTTTTTTTCTGTAAGCTTTTTTTGCTTCACAGCAACAAAAACTTTTTTACAAGTGTAATTATTATCTTAATGAACCTTATGACTTGTGACACTGTTGACAGGCTTTTTCCTGCGGTATTGTTAATCTCCTACTGAACGTGTTCTGGCAGAAGAGCTCTCTGGTTTTGTTATCTTCACTACTTTGCAGCCGTTTTAGAGCATTTAGAACTTTCTAGTTGTCATTTCGTTTTTAATGTCATATTTTTCTGACATTTGCTTAGCTTGCAAAAACTACCTTCTTAGCATTCTTCTGGGAACGAGGTTTTGAATTACCTGAGGTGTACCAAGCTTGGGCTCAATTTCCTAGACATCATGGTGCTCAACACTGCAGCACCCAAGTGGTGTTGAGTGCTCTTGCAAGAGCACTGCAGCCACAGCCCCAAACAAATCATTTTAAAATGCATGGGATTTAAGGAAAATTAAAAAAAAATATATGTATTCCTATTGCCCCTGCTCTCAGTAAGAGCATTAATTTAAATTTGATCTCCTTTATCCCAAGTTAGTGATGATTATCACGTGGTCTGTCATGAAGTGTTCCCCAGCTTGCTACTGTGCACTGTGCCACACTGCCCCACGGAGTCTCCCCGGACACATTTAGACCATGATGTCAGCACTGCTGCAAGTTGCTCTGCAGTTTAATGCCTGCACTGCAACTCTAACAAACCTGCAGCTAATCCATGGGTATTCCTGCCTATTGCACTTTGTCATTCCTAGGCATCTCAAGTATTTGGCTCTATTCATTTCTTTTTCTTTCTTTCTTTCTTCTTTTTTTTTTTTTTTAAAACCACAACAGGTTTTAGAATAAAAATAAGTGGTTTCAGCTCTCAAGGTTAAGGCTTAAAAGCCATCTGCAATTTTAGGGGTAAATTTATGAAGAGGCAAAAAGAAATGCATTCTTAATTTCTGACACTAGACCAAACAGCATGCTGATTTAGCTTTCCTTTCAAATCTGTGCTTTAAAAAACCTAGTTAAGATTCAAGAAAATACTATCGTTAAAAAACTGCTTTTAATGACAAACACTTAGCCTCTTTATTTTCCACTTCATCTGGTGTAATTTTTTCCCCTCCCTGCTTTGATCGATGCTGCCATTTTGCAGCTGAAGCAGTGAGGTGGTGGTTTTCAGAAGTACTTTCACCCTTCTGTGGTGCTAGTTAACCTGCTTGGCTCAGCCTCACGAGGCACTGAGAAACACTCGTCACTTGGACCTTTAAGTTGTCCTCTTAAAAGCAGTACCTGACCTGGATGCGTATAAACGCTGTGACAGCAGATTTTGCATGGGTAGCTTGCACTTGACTAGATACCATCATTTCTAGCAGGTCTTACAGAACTAATTAGCAAAAGATACGAATACAGCTCTTTTTTTTAATTACCCATCCATCTTTCAGCCTAGCTGCATGTGTATGAGATATGTATATTGGCAAAAATGGTTAGGGACTCGCCAACTAGAACAGAACATTGCTTGTGAGCTGCAAAGCAGGAGCTACTGAAGGAGCTGTGGGCATGCCCAGTGGCAAAAAAGTTAGGTGCTTCAGAGCTGGCTTTAGACATCTGAAAAGCTACGTAAGCATTAAACGAGGAAAAAATATCCAGAGTGGCTACATTTTAATCCACAGAATCTTCTATACAGCCTTCAGTGGTGCAGAACAAGAGAAGATGAAAAATAACTAAGTGTGACGTGAAAAGTCTCTTCTCCACTGAGATGAGTTAGCTTTTAGCTGCTGTTGTTCTCTGAAAGGTAAACATAATTAACAAACAGTACACGTGTTGTCTGTTGTAATCAGCAACAGTGAATGGTTTAAATGCACAAGACGCTAGAAATGAGGAACTGAAGCCATGTGCTAAGGTTTGCCAGCTTCTTTTATTTGTATTGCAGTGATTTAAAGACTAAACAAAATGTACTCTCATGTATAAATATATGATTATTACAAGTAAGTATTCTGTAGCAAGATTGTTGTCTAGATGTTTCTAGATACTTCTGATTTAGTGAAAAAAAATAATTTACCTTTATTTCATGTTATTTTAAGACCACGATCTCGATCAAGGGACAGTGGTGATGAAAATGAACCAATTCAGGAACGATTCTTCCGGCCTCATTTTCTGCAGGCTCCTGGCGACATGACTGTTCAAGAAGGAAAACTATGCCGAATGGACTGCAAGGTAAGCGTCAAGCAAAGGACAGCAGCTACCTTTCCATAACCTTGGCTGAGTCAAAAAAAAACAAGTTAGATAAGATTTTTTAATGCTCTTTTACCAGTTTGCAGTGTCAGTGGGTTAATTAATCTCGCTGCTTATCAGCAAAAGTTGACAATAAAAACTTGCCTCCAATGAAATTGCTGCAGGCAAATCTTACAGCTAACAGAAAGCTGATTTTTAGAGCTGAGCTATGTTGGGGCGTGGGGGGAAGCAGCAAACACCATAAAGACAGTGCTTCTCCATTTTAAGACCTTTTACCACTTCAGTTTCAATCCTCTGTTAGTTTCAGACAGTCTAATCTTGATTTATGACTTTGCCTTGCAGAATTAATTAAGGCTTGGACTTCTTCTGTTTGCTTTCTGCTGGTACATCTGGGAGAAGCTGTTTGTTTTCGAGCAGTACCCCCAGCAAGTGGCACGGCTTTCAACAGTGCCGGACTCGTTCACACAGACCAAGTATAAACTAGTGCAGGCAGCGCTGTCACTGGGTTATACCTCAGTGCAATGGAATTTAGAGTTCCATAAGTAGTCAGCTAACATCTTTTTGTCTGCACGTTTTCCACAAGAAATTAATTCAGAAAGGAGTATCTTTTTATTCCACGTGAAGAGCAAACAGTCAAAAATGACAAAC
This sequence comes from Anser cygnoides, assembly GCF_040182565.1. Taxonomy (NCBI): domain Eukaryota; kingdom Metazoa; phylum Chordata; class Aves; order Anseriformes; family Anatidae; genus Anser; species Anser cygnoides. Next base: position 53,277,961 of record NC_089876.1, read on the forward strand.
GGTGTCACCCTGCCTTTTGTTTTGCAATGTATTATTATTTAGATTCTAGCATATCTAAACACTGATTTTTTTTCAGTCACACCCATAAGACATCACGGAATTCAGGGAGCTGGCCAAAAAGCAAGTAAATTAATATAACTGAGTCAATGTGTAATGCAGGATGGAATTAGTAAATCTTGTGGTACACCTGCACTAGCAAACAAACCCCAGCTCCTCTGAAGTAACAAGTCAGGACTCCTCCAGTGCTTTGCATGGCTAACAGTTTCCCATTGTTCTGTTCGCGCCGAAGGTTAGTGGATTACCAACTCCCGATTTAAGCTGGCAACTTAATGGAAGGCCCATTCGTCCCGATAGCTCGCACAAGATGCTGGTGCGTGAGAACGGCGTGCACTCCTTGATCATAGAGCCAGTCACAGCTAGAGATGCTGGGATCTACACCTGCGTTGCCAGCAATCGAGCTGGTGAAAACACGTTCAGCCTGGAGCTCGTTGTTGCAGGTAACGCCTTCGTGCTGAGCGCTGCACGAGGAAAAGTGAATGCTGTCAGGGGACGTGGCTGAGGGGCAGGGGACTAAGACGGGGGAAGCGCGCAGTAACGGGATTGCAGTACGCTTCTGGGCGGCACGGTTACGTTCTGCATTGGCCGAGGTTGGCTGGCAGGTAACCTGCGGGTCCGCACACAGTGACGAACAGAGGGCTGTCAGCCTGAGGGACAGCTGAGGCCACAAACCAGAGTGTTCACCCCAGTGTGCTTCTTACGGGGGGTTTGTGCAGAGCCGTATCTACCTCTGGGTTGGTAGCATGATATGATTTGTGTATTGCACAGGATGTGAGATTAATGCCATTCCAACCTGCTGGCAGAGCACTTCCTTCTATAATTAAAGGCTCATCCTTTTATGGAGTATGAAGGAGCACTGTTTAACAAGCACGGTGCAGCCAATTAATCTCGTCTTCATGCTCCACATTTCAGTTCTCCTGGGGGCCAGGGCGGGGGAGGAAAACACTCAGCTCTATTAGAGCTCACTTCTCCTTTATTAAAATACTGGTGTGGCTGTTTTCTTCAGAGGAATCAGGGTTGGACTTCGTGATTAATGAAGACAACACTTAAGTTTCCTGCCACTTATATTTTTCATTACTGTTTTTTCGCATGCTGCTGAAAGAAAAGCTCACTTTTTAAAGACTAGTGTCAACCTTTCTGCAATTTTTATTTCCACAGCTAAGGAAGTACACAAAGCACCTGTGTTTATAGAGAAACTACAAAACACAGGTGTGACTGAGGGATTTCCAGTGCGACTGGAGTGTCGAATCTCGGGGGAGCCATCGCCTCAGATATTTTGGAAGAAAGAGAATGAGTCACTCACACACAGCACTGACCGAGTGAGGTTAGTTTGATTTAGAGTAATCTCATCAGGCATCACTTCAATAATGGTTTCTCCTGTAATACAACTGAAAAACTAGAAGATGAGAGTGCTTTGGGTGAACAGCAGGCCATAAATATTAACTAGTTATTGTAATACCTTTTGACATTTATTCAAACTTGCAGCCAGCCTGGTGACTGAGCTAGAATTAAAATGTTAGCTTTGTTTTCCAGCCTTGAACAGCTATCTTTGCACTTTAAGCACCGTGTAGTGGTCTCTTCTCGTTTGGAACTAAGACTTAGCTTTACTTACAAGCCCAGGTTTTCTGCAGTAAAATTTCTCTATCTGCTTCTCAGCGGAAACATTGATTCTTAACTCTGCTGTGTAGTTAAGCAAAAGAGCTTTCTTGAATGACAGTACTGGGATAGCTACATATCCATACCAGTGCAAAATCATAACGCAGAAGTAGTGGAGACACTAACGCTCCATCTCTTCCTTCTCCCCGCTCAGTATCCTGACTGGTAGGAGCTAATGTGTGCTCCGTTTGGCCCAAAGTTTAGTTATGCCCACTCAAGTGGATCTAACTCCATGAGACAACTGAGGGTTTTAAAATTTTACGAGAGGTAAATGCTTTATGCAGGGCTTTATGCACACTTTTCTCCAGCATTTAGTAAATGCTAGTTCAGGTAGAGTAATTGTGCAGCATCTCACTTCTGTCTCCGTTCCTCAGCAATCCATTTTCCCGTGCTCCTTCTGGGAACCAAGGCAGCTAAAAGCTGAGCCCAGCTCTGCTACTACAGCGTGTGTGCGTCTCTGAATCCAGCTATGAGTTAGCGCTGGCCTTTAAATCCCCCAAATCATCTCTATGCAGAAATACTATAGGGGCAGTGGGAAAAATGTCATTATATAAATTTTTTTGATTGTAAGATCTTTAAGCTTGTTACCAGTATTTGATTGCATTTTGTAAAAACACTGAAGAGCAGTTTTAATATAAAAGATTTAAATATAAATATTTTTAATATAAAAAGAAAATTTTAATATAATATTTAGTAAAATACTTAAAAATAATATAAAAAGGAACTCATTACTGGTATGACACTGTAATAAACTATTGGTTCTTCAAAATAACTACAAATATTTCAGTACCTCGTTCCTCAAGTGAAATCTTTTATCCTTTCCCCACAAAGTCTGGGTAAGTTCTGACATCCCCACTATGTCAATGTGACTTCCAGATGTCTTAACCTGTAATTCTGAAAGAGAAATTGCTGCATGTGATTTTGCTTCTTAGTTTTTCAATATAGGATATTAAACTACCAAATTATCAAGCATATTCAAGGTTTTATTTTTCACTTGTTAATTTCAGAGGAAGTTTTATATTAATTAGAAGTGGACTACAATTAATTAATCTGTAACTAGGATTGGGCCTGTGTATAAGGACATTTAAAAACAGTCTACGCTGGTTTGCAATTTAAATCGTAATTTTCTACTTTTCTTTTGTTTAGCATGCACCAGGATAACTATGGCTACATCTGCCTGCTTATTCAGGGAGCTACAAAAGAGGATGCCGGTTGGTATACCGTTTCAGCTAAGAACGAGGCTGGGATTGTGTCTTGCACTGCCAGGCTGGATGTTTATAGTAAGTGGCTTCCTTTTTCATGATCACATTGATCCCCCAAAAGCAACAGTTCTCCAAGTTTCGGTTTGTTCGCAGAATGGTTTACTTGGGTCTCTTTTTCTTTTGTTTATAGTTTCTCCTCAATAGTAACGATCCACATCAAGACAACACATGCTCTGTCAAAGTACTCCCACCATCTTTCAGATACCTAAATCAAAACAAGCATGCATGCTTTCTATTTTTACTTAGTATATTAAATAGAGCTAATTAACAACAGATAACGGCATGATGACATTAATTTTGTGGATCATTATTACTATTGCTCTGCTAGCACTTCCCTAACCTTTTGTATTCTTTCATCCATTAGTCTGTAATACACGGGTGACTACCAGAAGTGTAGTAGATGTAGTAGTAGTAGCCTTTCTGCTTAATTATTCAGTTTGTTCCAAAGCAGCCCCTTGCACAGTGACCATTTTCTTAAACTAAAATCCATTACCAGTCCTCATAACAAGAAAAAAGGAGGTGAGAAAATTGGAATGATAAACGATCGTTTCAATGACTCGTGAATTAAAAACTCCACTCAGCATTCTTCTGCGTACAAGGGGTGGCAATGATTTCCCTTCCCAAACAACAACCAGATGATTTCTTTTCCTGACCAACAACCACCCCTAGAACAGGCCTGTCACTGTAATATTAGTGCACAGACATAAACACCTTGCTGTTGCCCTTATCGATGATACAAAGAAAGGTAGAAAGCAATGCCAAAAAGGCAAAGGAACAAACAGATACTTGGTTTTTACTAACCACATTTGATGGTGAAACTAGATGCTGAGGAAAATTAAAAAAAAAAAAAAACAAACCTACACTAAGAAATGAAGCAAACTTGCCTTTGATGTGATGCTTCTCAGCTGCTCAGAAATTGGTTATCTCCTTCACAAAGGGTTGATTGTGCATCTGGTACGCTTTGTTGCAGAGGTCAAGATGTCTACATCTTTTTTTCTTTCCTTTTTAATCTGTAGCTCAGTGGCAACAACAACCTCAGACAACCAAGCCAAAGAAGGTGCGGCCCTCGACCAGCCGATACGCTGCACTTTGTGACCAAGGACTAGACATCAAAGCAGCTTTCCAGCCTGAAGCAAATCCAGTCCATCTGACAATGCAGTCTGGTTTGGTAGAGAGCGATGATCTGTAGACCCGAGCTGCCACTTCCATCATTTTCTTTCAAAGCAGAAACACTGAAAGCCATTGCCTTGACCAATGATACTCCTATGTCACTTTATGCAAAGGCAGACACCTTCAAGTACGAAAGATAAAAGACAAACACAATAACCATATATTCCTTATTCATTATACCAAATTAGAAGAATAGGTAGATTATTAATAGAAATGTACACATTGCACAACAAATCACGTTCACCGATTCCTTATACCTAAGTTGCTTCAGCTCTTACAAATAACCCTTTTCATAAAGGCCAAACTGCATCAGTGAGACAGATTTTTCAGAAGAAAACACTATCACTACTTGCCTTCCAAAGCAGTAAGTAGATGCTACACAATCTTAATGGTGCGAGACGTTTTATTTGAGGCCATTAGATCACAAGCAAATTAGAATGTATGGTTATCTATAGCTCTGAAATGGCAATGCATTCTGATAGCTACAGTGAACAAGTGCAATATTGTAAGAAAAAAACAGGAAGGGACAAGGAAGAGAAACATAAGCAAACGTTGCAACTCTGCAACCTGCTTTTTATTCTACAGTGACAAAAAAAAAAAAACAAAAACCTTGCCTTAAGTGCCATTAGTGTGGACAATTCTATAAAGCAACATCGACGCCATAATTTTAAATTCTTTTGTATTTTTCCTTTCTGCCACCTAGGAGGAAGCTTATGTACAAACATACAGCAAAGATTATTTAAGCGTAAGTAATTTAACTTCTTCAAGCTAATGAAGAAAAAGAGCTGACGTAATAAGTCTACTCCAGACTATAAATCTTAGTAACTAGAGGAGAAAAAAAATGCCGACAGTACGACCGGTGCAGTAGGTTACTGCAAGGGGTGGGAGGGGGCGAGGGCAAGAGGTTGAAACTCTCTGCGGATTTCCCGAGGACAGCCTGTGACCTCGTAACGCTCCCACGGAGGAGTCTGAAATTCTAAGGTGAGCTGAAAACTAGGGAATGTACGGATGGGACGTCTGACTGTTTAGAGCTTGCGTAACGCGTATGAGGATTTTAGAAATGCATAGTAAGTGAGAAATGGGTTGAGACTGCAATAGGAATTTCAATGACAAGTATACACCATAGGTGAGAAACTCGCAGATCTGAGGAAGCAGAAACTGAAGATGGACAAAAACACCACCAAAATGTGCGCCATTTTTTCTTCTTAACATAGCATATGTCTCTGGTGGACTTTTATTTTTTTTTATTATCCTCCCTATTGTAGGCAAACTACAGCTCTTTTAATGGGTGCAGTCTGCGCGCAGTAGATGAAATGCCTTAAAGCTCCTTACAGAATGCAAGGCAAATCCACATCAAACTGGAGCCCTACCTAGTCAGACCTGACAAGGTAGTTTTAAATTAGAACCGAATGAATTTCGGATGAGGGGGAGGGAGGGAGGGATGGAAGAATTACTAGACGTGACAAGAAAAATGAGCATTTGATGGTACGAGCATACTTTGCTATGAAAGGAAAACACTGTATTCCTTATATGAAGCACATATATGGTATCTTTCATTATTTATAATAAAAGTGTTGAAATCTTTTATCTCAGTTCAGTTATTCAGAAGTCCTGTACTTAGTTTTTTTTAATTTTGTAATTGTGTACACCATATATTGCATTACTGCTATACGTGTATTGCTTTGTAAGTACACAAAGTTTGTTTTGTTTTTAGTGACTAATAAACTTTAGCACATAAGTTAGTACTATTCAGTGCAAACTGGTGCAGGATATGACCGGTGCCGGGGATCGTTACTCTAAATTAATGTCATAGTCCGTCATATGGGAATAATCTGATTATATTCTAGAACAAGTATGTCATCATTTGCCCAATTTTTCACAACTGTGACATGCTAATTTACTTTTTTTTGTTTAGCTTCACTAGCATTATTTTGCCACCTTTTATTTGTATTTATAAAAATGTACTATCATTACTTTGGATTGTTGTGCTGGTATAATGTGGGTTTAACATCAATAAATATTACACAAATAGAATGTTTTGCTTCTGGTAAGACTATTAACTGTTTCACTACAACCATGCACATTTAATATTTAGAAATTTAAATCTTTTGAATACAGACAAAATGAGGGCCATATGAAACATCTACAGCTGACTACACTGTGTTTATCATAATGCTGCCCTTGTGACCCTAAATCTTTTTAAATAGGAACATGACCCATAAATTCTGAGATACTTCTGCACAATGCAAGTACCTGAAGATGCTTTTTTCCCCAAGATGTTACAAAAGGTCTAGTTTTCATATCTAGTAATTGCTCTATGACATGACCAACAACTGATTCCAAGTAAAGGGCACTGTGCAAGTGCTGTTAAATTGGTTTAAGAACAGAATTCTGAAAAGGTAGCACCAAAATTAAGCAAACAAAATGTTAAGACTTACATGTAAAATCCTTAATGTTAACTAGCTTCTCCTTCTCTGCTTTCTGCACAAAGATACGGGGAAAGCTGTAAGGTAACAAATTTTTTCTTTTAGGTTTACATTTCAAGCACTGATCACTACACACAACTATCAGCAATTGAGTGAGTACTGATGTTAATGGCGATACTACAACTGAAGTCAATGGAGTTCTGTCTGCTTACAGTAATTTTGGGTTTGGCTGAGAGTGAAAAACTGACTGCTCTTGTGAGCTAGTTAAGATGAGGTCATCACTTTTTGCCTCTGTATATATGTACACATACACACACTTACGTAGTAAATCACATCTCTAAGCAGCAAAGTTGTTTTTATGAAAACATTCAGCAGTGCTGTTACTTAGTTACTGGGACTGTTTGGGTTTACAGATTCAGAGACATAAGTGTGGCACAAGAAAAGTGACATACTTTACAAGCCAAAAAAATTGAATTCTTGGAAGCATCAAAGTAACATTTAGCATTTTAAGCTCCCTCCACAAACTCCAAAGAGAGATAGATAGTATTATGTGAAAGTGTACTTTTAACACTTCATGGCGGGGGGAAAAAGTTCTAACCTTTTATAAGACTGCAGGCTTAGCTATGGGAAGACTTCCAGTTATTTAGGAAGCTCATCAGTCCAAGTGTATTCAACACAGTCCAAGGCTTGACACAACACCATTCGGGATGCTGACAGAAACCCCTGTCAAGCACCAAGAGTGATGTGCAAAATTCCACATGCATGAAGGGTTTTTTTGTTTGTTTCCAGCTCATAGCATACCTTAATACAGCATAAATGTTTGTCCTGCAATTTCATGACAACAGCAACTAACATTAAAAAAAGTTGCCACCCCAGCCAACTGGAGGTTGATCAAACCAAATTACAGTCCGGTGTGAAGCCCCAGCAGAGGCACTATAGTTTCAGTCTCTGCTACCACTTTCAAAGGTCATTTTCTTTCACTTTGTATGCTAATAAAAGCCTCGATTCCCCAGATATGGGGAACTGCACCCTGAGCTCTGCAAGCAACCCAAACAGATTTAATATAGGAGTAGTCCATGAGAACATATTACCCACCATGTAGTGGTGCTAGGGGGATCAGCTATGGCCGTGCGCCCCATCTGCCAAACCCACATTTTGGAGTATAGGTAAATTAATGCATGGTTTGGAAATGCCTGCTCAGATTATGCATGTTTACAACAGACTTGCTTCTCTGCCTCACAGTTCAGCTGTACGTGAAGGCACTAGAGCCTGCTCACTTTTAAGCTAGTTCTCCTGACCCGGCTAAAGGCAAAAGCCCCTCCCCTGCACAGCATTTCTATTTGAACAGAACCGTAAGCACGTACAACACATCAGTCAGATGAAAACACACCTCTTGTCCCAAGAACTTTACAATCTATTTCGGACATCACACAGTATTCTTTAACATGTCTTAAAGCTACGAACCACAATACAAAATTAAGCTACAAGTTGCAATCTTAACATTATTAATACAAAATAATAATCCCACACCGTACTCAATCTCCAATAAAATGTGTTGGAAACATAATGCTCAGCTCACGTTTACAGCAAAAAGCTAGATTACGAGAAGCAGTACCTATACAACCATATCAGCAGCTATCGAGAGGAAGAGGAGGCTGAATGAACTTAAATCCAACACTAGGAGAAATTCTTCCTTTATAAAACAACTGCAGTGCAAATAGGTAAACCCTGGGGAAGGGCCAAGTCTTGCAATCGCTGTCACTCGCAGTCCAGTTTTGTAGTAGCCGAAACGGGCCAGAAAATAGCTGCAGAACAAGAAAAGAAAAAAATCACTAAAAAAAATACAGCACATGGCCGGTAGTCAGAATGATTACATCATTTACAGCAGGAACACAAATATCACACTGAATGGATTAGGGTGTTGTTTTTTTTTTCTTTTTCTTTTTTTTTAAATGATTTTTTTTAAACCTGTAACTAAATATACTGTCAAGCTTTTTTGGTGAACTCTTGGCACAGAAATCACAGAGATATTCTACAAAGATGAACCTAGGGTACGAAAATGTATTGCCAAGGCCAGGACCCTTCCATGTTACTGCAAAAGGTGTTAAAATTACCTATTAAGATAAAATTTCCCATACAAACAGGTAACACGTCTCTATTCTGTTGGAGATGAAGAACTAATGGATTTTGATTTTGGTGATTTTTTTTTTTTACATGCAGTGTTTGTCCAAGCAACTGCTGAAGTTATTTGAAGGAAAGTGCCTGTCTAAAAGCAAGCCTATTTTACCACACTATTCCATAGGATAATGTACCGTGCTACTTCTAATTACCAACCCACTTCCTCCTCCAATACTTTAGAATTAGTCATTGAACATTTTTTGTTAAACACACTGTGCAATAGAAGTTTTACCTTTCTCAAATTCTGGATTAGCTTCAGCTGTACAATCTCTGAGCTTTTATTACTTCATGCAATGTATAATAAACAAAAAAGCAAAATAAAATGTAATTCTAACAGAACAACTGTTCGTAAAGCCAAACATCTTGAACTGTACGTGAATGCTGTCATTTGAGGTATGCAACAGCAGCAGCTTTCAAGAATTTCACTATGAAAAGCTCCAGATCCACTTTCCACCTGGAAAAAAAAAAGTGTAATTGCATAATGTAGATTTCCAAATCTAAAAAATAGCATTTTAATACTAAATAGGCTCAATTACTTGTTTCGCTCATGTGTCTTGTACTCAAAGAGCATAAAACAGATACAAAGCCTCAATAGAAGTAATGGAAGATTTAATAGAAGCTTTCACAGAAGAATGAAGTAATTCTTAACTTACTAAACACTTGTTCCCTTCCAAGCTTTTTTTTTTTCAGAGTGCCAAATCCATTAAACAACAAACTCTGCAGAAACAGAACAGAGTTTTCACTTGTGATTATTAGTGTTTTCTTGCAACATACAAAAACCAGCGTAATAAAGGGCAAAGCTACCACTACTAATTGTCATGCTGAAACAACAAATTTCTGGTCAGCCTATGCATCCTAAAAAAATGGAGATGGGTTGACAGTGTTTCTAATCACTAATTCCGAGGACAAACACATCAGTTATCTGTCTTTGCCCAGGGCAACAACGAAACAAAAAGAACATAGCACTTTAAGTGGGAAAAAAACGTGTTGATGACCAATGCATTTCCACAGTCCCTGCTTCACAATTCAGATCTGTCTGGTCCTATTTTGGCAGAAGTCAAGTCCAAATTCAGAACCAATGTTATTCTCAATGTGGAAACCTGAGGAAGCTTACACAGAGCCTTACTAAGCAGTTACTACAGCAGAAATCTAGTTCCTTCTTACAAAGAATAATACAGTAAGGGGAGTTCAAATGAAATGTCCTTTTAAGAGGCAAAACTAAGTTTACTAATTCTGCAATGCAAGTAGCTCCTCCTAAATACTTCTCATTAAATAATTTATTATGAACAGAACTCACCTCACATTAATAATCTAGTACTTTTTGCTCTCGCTGAAATGGAAGGACACCGCCTTGATTTATCTAAGAGCAGTACGGGCACATGATAAGCATTCCTGGAAGCCAGATAGTACAGGCATGGTCATTAGAAAGAACACACCATGGTATGAACAGAAACAAAGATTTTACAGAAAACGTAGCAAACAGCTTTGCAGAAACATGCAGTAGATTCATCACCCACCTAATACTTACTGATAAACAACACAGCTCCGCTGTATAGCAGAAGGCTTAGCATGACCTCCACTCTGATACGCTGAAAATTATGGTGAGCTATAGAACTACAGGTCGTCTCCATTCCATATGCCTTCCGATAAAAGAGCTACAAGAATACGCAGAGAATGGATGCAGTTCCAGTCTACTGCTGGCAGAGCCATCTCATGATCAAAATTCATGCACATAGATGGACTAAATGGCCTCTACATAAAGCACATGCCATAACTATTGTTTCTTTTCCCTGGAGTTGCAGGAAGCTTTCAGTAGAACAATACCAGCTAGCCAAAAGAAAAAAAAAAGTCACACTGACAGCAGCAGGAAGCAAAACACACTTTAACAGGTCTTCAACATTTGGGTGGAGATGTCTTTAAAATACAGTTTCCACTGCAGAGGTAAAATATACTTCCAGTGCACTTAGAATTTGAGATACAGAGCTGTGAGATCTGTAAATTAGAATTCACAAAACATCAAACTGCTTCACTAACATACTTCAGCAATTCCATATAATCACCTTGCAGTTATCTCTAAGGAAAGTACCAAAACTCCCAGTTTTTTACATACTGCTAAGACAGTAATGAACAAGACTAATAGTTATCACTATTTAGTAGCTAAGGAGATGATTTAGAATGCAAGAAATTCAACTGCATGACCTAGTAAGCTCAGTAGATGGGAAGTAACAACAAAAAATACAAATACCAGTGGCCCCTGAAAACATGTCAAAAACTACTCCAGATGCTTCTTTTAGGACTGACTTTGTATTATGAAAATGAGACACATCTATTACGCATACTGACATGCAGTGCCTAAAAGATCCAAACTTGGGTATGATGATACCAGGTAAGATTTCATGGTTTTTCACTTGTACGTGCACTGGGCTTAGCTAGCAAGGTTTTAGTAGCGGCGGGCTGCAGGGAGGCCTCTGTGAGCAGAGCCCAGCAGCTGCCCCACGTCAGATCAGAGCCAGCTCCAAAAGGGATCTGCTGCTGGCCAGAGCCGAGCCAGGCAGCAACACTGGTTGGGCCTCTGGGAGAGCAGAGTTAAGGAAGGGAAAAAGGGGAGTGAGAGAGTGGTGTGGTGGAGCTGGGCTGTCCGTTGGTGTGACACCAGCACATTATGTAGTCTCAACATGTTTGGTATTATCATATCCAAACTGGTGATTTGTAGATTTTGGCAATTTACTGGCAAGTAGCCAAAGCAACCTTGGTTTTAACAACTAAGACAGAAATATTAGTTTTTATTTCAAAATATGAGACTCTGCTGGTAAAGTACACCAAGGAAAGAAGAAGAAAAAAATCTATCAGAATTGGATCTGATGTATTTAAAAATAGAGTGGAAAAAACAGACTGTCAGTTCCAATGTTGCACTTCCATGAAATGAACCAAAAATATCCCAGACTGTAAAAGATATGAGCTGTTAATATGAAAAATAAAAGCATAAAATAATGGAACAGTTGTAGTCATAGTCATGCTGATCTAAAGATGTCAGGCACGGTACAGATAATATTTGTTACTAACTCAGCTACTAACTATCTACAGCAAAAAGGAGCCTTCAGCACATGAGCATATGGGCTGAAATTGAACAATGTGTCGGTGAAAATAAAACGTAAATTGGGGCTTCGGCAGAGTTCTTACTTCTAAGGCACTAAGTACAGCCAATGCTCTTCAAAGACTTCACTCCACCACTACATTTGCCCCATCCCTTCAAACCGACTGATTACCTGAATTAAGTGGTGCATCTGGTACTGGAAACTTCAGTTTTCATCAGCTTTTCTTAAATGAACTACACTCTGCTTAAAAGAGGGGAAAAAAAGGCTCACACTACTGTAACTGGCAATAGTCACCTCAGTTTCGTGCAATACAAGCTCTCACACTATGCAACAGATCAAAGGAGGAAAATTTGTCCAATAGCTATAATCATTGCAGTGCATGTTTCAACTGTAGTTAATGTACTAAAGAGGTCGAAAGCATGGATTTAGATATCTACTTTCTATTCAGATTTCACTGAGCTCAATATTGAAACCTTTGCCATTTTTAAAAATCACTCCTTACATCCACAAACAGTCCAGGATATATGCATTTGGATTTTACACTGGTAACAGCAACGCCAGTATCAACTTTGTATCTACACAGGTAATCCACTTCCCTAGAACGATATAGAGACATTAATCAATTCCCCATGTAATAATGCCTTAGGATAGACTGCCCTCAGGAGGCTGAAATGAGATCTCTTCATGGGAAGAACACATGAACATTATACTCAGCACGTATTATATACTTCTGTTACAATAAAAGAAAGACTGCAAAAGCTGTTCCACAGTACAGCTCCTACTTACAAGCCGCAATATTAAAAGCAAACAAATAAACAAACAAAACCACTCTCACCAACATTATGTGTCCTGCTAGAAGCATCTACTGATGATAACCAATTGCAATGCCTACAAAGTAGGAAAAGCCTGATGTAGTCAGTTCACTACAGCAAGTTCTAAGTTACAAATATTTTTCCTGAGAGAAGCAGAAGAAGTAAGGCTTCAATGACTGATCCAGGAGGAAAAAAGAACACCATTTTTGAAAAAAAAAAAACAAACTGTAAGAAGAGGAAAGAGATTCTTTAAGAACTATGGAATAATGGGAATTTCTAACAGTTCACTCTATACCAACACAGTAGCAGAATGGTAGTACTTAAAAAAGAAAGATTATAGGAGAGTTCTAAGCAATGTAGCAGGTGGGAAACATCAGATGAGTAAGAACACACACTTTCACTTCCAATAGGAAGGGAGTCACAAAAATTCTGCATGTCTAATAAGAGAGTGGACTGAAGTTTTCAAAATGGAAATAAGAAACCATGGTAAGTCAGTCAAGCACAGAGTCCTATTCAAGAAATACACATGCACAAAAAACAAACCAAAAATTTTATAAATAGCTTGGCATAAATGCTAGAAGCACATGATGGAAAACCTGAATTTTGTTTTTAAAAAAGGACAGCGATGCAACACACATACCAGAAACATGATGGAAGCAAGACAAATTAGGACATGATTCAAAATTATAGGAAAGTCGTCAAACCTGATTATCAATATATTAACTCATCAAATCAAACAGGGATTGAATTTCCAAGCCTAACAACGTAAACTCTGTTGTTCGACTGTATTATTACCCACACAAATTAAGATGATGGCAGCAGCCATGACATCCTTCAGAATATCAAGGACTCTAAGGCCAGCAATGTAACTGTAACGAAAGATGGCAATTATCAGCAGGCTGGATAAATGTCACAGCAGAGATGCCAGGATTACATTCTTTTAATGCATGGTTGTTTCGTGCAGCCAATCAGCGACCCCCAGCTCTGGCTGTGGTCCCAAGACATGATTCAAAATGCTATTTTCAAAGACTGGCTATGTGATGGTAACTAACCGAGTTTATTAATAAAGACAGCAGTCCACTACTGCAGACTTCCAAAAAAAAAAAAAGAACAACATAAGGAAATATGTTAAAATGAAACCAAAAGAACAAGTCAAAAAAATTAAGATGCAATGCAATGCATAAAGACAACACTGAGATTGTATGCACTGAACTCTAGTATGATGACTTTAAATATAGAAGCTCAAATTAAACAGTTTTTGAGGGGTGGGGGAAGCTAGCATGGGTTAAAAGCTACTAGAATGTAAAAGTCACCCTTAAGAAGAACAGTGGTCTAGCTTTAGAAGTCAAATGGCATCTGTCACTGAACATAAAGTTAACAGACAGCTCGGAGTTTATAGAATTGATTTGCAAAAGTGCATAAAAACTGAGTACCTTAGGAAGAGGTTCTTAGTAAAAAAGCCCATGATCATAATAAAAAGCCAAGTGCTCACGACAGGCAAGGTCACAGAGAAAAAAATCCCCAAACCCTGAACAAAACCCTATGTTAGTTTGTGGTAGCATGCAGGAACTTGGGCAGAACCTCAACAGGCAAACTGTTGGAGGTTTTACCCCTCAGAGAAAAACATCAGGCCAGGGCTGGGGCCTTTCACTCTTGGATTCTACATGAAATCAAGTGACTGCAGTCTGAAACTTTTTGGTTAAAACCGACTCCTTATCAAATGAGCGGAAGCTGGCAAAAATGACACCAAGCTTTTGGGAACTTTGTGGGCAGAAGGATAACTTGTTTTTTAAGAAGACATTCCAGAGGGATCTAGGGAACTACAGGCTACTTACCTACTTCTGCACATAGCAAACTGCCAAAAATTGTACTAAGGCACATAAACAACTGGATAAACACAGTGAGGAAAGTTAGTGTGGCTTTTGCACAGGAAGGGCACGTTTTATAAACATTTTAAGAATTATTCTGAAGACTAGAAGATCATGTGAGTACAGAGATCTAACTTACACAGCATGCTTGAAATTCTAAAATTCACATTCTCTTGCCAAAACTATTAAAGATGCTGTGCCGTCAAGGGAAGTAGTCATATTACTAAGTTGCTTAAGGACAGAACTAGCGGTCATACTTTTCTAAGGACATGGATCACCAAAAGAATCCCACAAACACCTATGTTGGGGCTAGTAAAGTACAACCTATTTGTAAGATTTCTCACAGAAATTTCTGAAGCCAACTAAATACATATATATGTATAAATATATATATGTGTGTGTATATATATATATATACATACTTCTCAGAGTAGCTTTACACAGTAAACCATGAAAAGGATTCTTTCTTTTAAGTAGTTTTCAGTTCTCATTTCCACGTTTGAAGAAAAGAGAAAAAAAGGTCTTTTAAAAATATTATTTTAAAGCTACAACACTTCAGTCTGGTCCTATATCATATTTAACAACAACAGTAAAAAAAAATAGTATGTATTGCAATGTTTTCAGAAAATTATTTAGCAGCATATTGCTAAATTCTTCTAAAGGTATTAATCCAGGTTTTAATCATAAATATAAACTCAGAATGTTATTGCTAATAACTTATTTAACAGTTCCCTTATTAAACAAAATAATAATAATAATTACAGTCAGAACTCACTAATGGGGAATTATTTTTAGTCTAAGTTTGGTTTCTGGTCAAGATATGTCACACAGATTTAGCTTGTAAAATCCTAAGGAAAGGCATGGGCAGCAGCCAAGTCACTGACAGATGATTGCCTGAGTAGTAAAACTGGGAGCCCCAGCTGTCCTTCCTCACCTTCAGCGCCCTCTGAAAAAAATCAGCTATTTTCTGACCAGCTCTTCCTATCAAAGAGAAACATAATTAGCAATTATAGTTTGGTGCAAAGACACATATGAGGTAACTTTTCACAGCAAATAACACCACGTCTCATCAAAGAGATATCAGTAAGATAAGGCCTCCTGAAAGGCCTACCTTTCAGATGCCAAAGTGAGTAACACAACCCACTGTAAAACTCCCTGGAAATACAACCATTCCTTGTATTATTTCTTAATACATACCTGCAAGAAGCTTGAACATGTGCTGTTTCCTGGCACAATGACAAAATTTCTCAGCTGCACAAATGAAGAAAATGTCAGACTTAAAAGACTCAACGTTATCATCGGTGAGATCTCTTCTTTCTGTACTTCAGTTTGTGCCAAGACGGGAAGTAATTTCAAAAGCTGAACCAACATCTGGATCATGATGCAATGAACACTGGAGCTAAGCGAAGGTCCTAAACTGCATTCACAGTTTTCTTCAGAGAAGATAAAAACATCAATTACCAAAAATTACTTGATCTCAGTAGAAAAGCCTGAGGTCAACCTTTTGGCAATTTTTCAGTAAGAGAGGAACACTCAAGATCATTTACACTTGAATAATTACCCTGCTTCAAAAGCCGCTTTGAATCAAATAAACAGCTGTTTTATTGACTATACATACGTATTAAAGAGCATCAACATAACATAGCTGAGCTGAGCATTAAGGAAGATATACAGCAGCGCGCCTTGACTTCACACTTTGGAAGCGATCCTTGTTTTCTCAACACGTACTGAGTCAGTGAAAAGACTTTTATGCGGCAAGGCCTGCAACCCTGCTCTTCACCAGCGGCCAGCCCAAGTGTATTCTGAGTTTCAATGACCACAGAATTAGCAACTCTAGTGACCAATCAACACTCCATTATACTCGAGCGCAACTGAATTAAATAAGTGCTGTACGTACATTTAAGAATAGAATTACAAAGTTTGTTTTTATAAAAATATATAATTTTTATATATTACATACTATGTATGCATATATAATTACATGCATACAATTAAATCTCCTAAAGGCAGTTCAGGTATGCTGGAGATCCAGAATCTTCTAGCTTTGTAGTTTCAGCTACAAACAAACAAAAACCAAAGAAAATTCTTTGCTGCTTTGTAAGGCCTGACTGATAAGAATAAAAAATTTTACTGTTCACAGTCATCAGCTTACATGCAAAACTTGATGCAATCATAACTGCCAACCAATACACGTCTCTGCACTTTATTAATCTTTGTGTAACATGATAATTCAGAATACAGTCTCCACTCTATCCCAAAAAAACATTGGAAAACATTACTTTATAAAAATATAGCACTTCAAAAATTCAAAATCAGGATGTTATTTAAAAGTACCACCATACCAAAACCAGATCCTTTTAAAATTGTTACATACACAGACTTCATACTACCAAATGGACTCTTCCAGGCAGCTAAACATACACACCTTACTTTACTCCTGATGAATTACTCCTCTGACTAAAGAATATCAAGTTAATCACGCATGTGAATCTTTAATTAATTTCCCTCTCATTAATTAGTACATATTTATAGATTATCATCGTGACATTTACGTAGGTACTTATTCAAGGTAGTATTTAAGTCAGAAGCTGCAAGCCTCCATCTACAACTAAAGTACTCCCTGTAACATAAGGGGACTCTAGAAGAAATAAAACAGCGTGTGCAACTTCATGAGGGTCTCCAAATCTTCCAAGAGGAATTGCTTTCTTCAACTCATCTTCTTCCAAATGAGCAGTCATCTCTGTGTGAACAAAGCCTAAGAGAGGAAAAACATCTGAAGAGTTATCTAACCTCCAATTAAATTTTCTCCAGTGGATTTTCCCTGCAATCCTCTAAAGCAAAATCTACTACCACAATTCAGCACTGGCTACCATTCTCCAAAGTCTCAGAATTCAGTCTACATCATTTTAGAGCCAAGAACAAATTTTTACCTAACCAATAAAATGTCTTCGTTTTGAAAGAATTGATGTAATAATCAAAACACACTGATCTGTAGAAGTCAATGAAAACAAAGAAAAGGTAACTCTAAAATTGGGCTCAAAAACCATATTTAGTATCACTTTTCTGAAAAACAAAATATAACGTAGGTATGAAATCTCTGGCAGGGAACACCTACAGCTTGAAAGTGTTTCCATTATGTTTCAGAACTTATTCCAGCACTTACAAGTATTTCTATTATAACCCTTATTTCAAGAATATTTCTTTACGATTTTGAAGGACAGTTCTTTACAATTTCAGCTCTCTGAGGCTCCATATTCCCATTGCTGCGTTTCTTTTCTTTATGAAGCTGCAGCGTGTGTGATCTGTAACTTCTACCTGACACCCAGAATGGGAAGTCTCAGTTTTGCTTTCTACTGTACACCTCTGCCCCTTTATGATGGCTCTGGTCCCTTTCATGAGCCATTCAACTTACTAACCAAGAAAAAGTGTTTTCCCTGGCTAGTTCAGAAGCTGGATTGTTTACGTAGAAATCTGAAAGGCATGACAGCTAGCACAAGGTGAGCAGCAGAGTACACAGCGCTAAGCAGAGAATGTCAGAAAAGACAAAGGGGATTTTTCCTTAAGGGCGGTGATTTGCCTGGAATAGACTGACTTGTGAAATCACAGCCTCATCCTCACAGAACTGTCTATCCAGACTCTCTCTGTTCACTAAAGGGAAAGACAGGGATACTTTCATGCCAGCTTCTCACTGACATTCAAGTCTCTCTAATAACAAACAAGCATTCTCTATCAGGACATGAAAGTAGTTATCTGTATATAATTAGCTCTAATCCTTCCTTCTGTAAGGATGGCAAGTTTTGAAGGAGGAACAAAGAAAAAAAGCTATTTATTATGTAAGAGTGGATAGAGGAACAGGTAGACACACGCTCCCAAATTTCTCAGTGTTCCCTTGGAAAGACTGAAGTTTTTTGTAAAAGAATATATTATACCTTATAAAGCAAACAAACAAAAAATGCACTTACAAAGGTTGAAGAAAATCAAAGTAATTTACCTTGAGTTACATTCAGAGTAGAGCAAATATCCAGCATTCTTGATGACCATTTATTGCAACAGTCAAGAATTTAGAAACTTCCCAAAAACTAACCTGGAGCAACCACGTTGACTCGAATTTGCTTTCTTGCTACTTCTTTAGCAAGAGAGCGTGAAAATCCAACTACTCCTGCTTTGCTAGCACTGTATACACTTTGACCGGAGTTGCCTTTAAGTCCTACAACACTTCCTAAAATAAAGGAACATCAAAGAAAAGAAAAGATTAAATGATTAATTTGAATGCTTGTTTTAGTTTGAAATTTGGAATGGAAAATGAGATTACAAGAAAAGGAGTTGAAAGTGTATTACTAAGTGAACCTTATAGCCTCTCTCTGGGATAAGCAATCCCTTAATTATCTGTGATTTTTATGAGATGCGTGTATCTATGTTGAGGAACATGTACAAGGAGAGTAAACTGGAAAGCTTTTTAAAAATATATCATTGCACAGAAAAAAGAAACCACCATATTTAATTATTTTTTGTAAGCAGTAGCTGGTAGATTTAGCTACTAAAAGAGCTAATAAAGAATGGTAAAATTATTTTTTTCAGTAAACTCTTGGGTGTTTATTATTGAAACATGCTGTTTAGCAACATTTAGAAGTTGCTAAAATTAGATGAAAGAATAAGAATTCATAAAGAAATGCTAAATATAGAATACAAAGAAATACAAAGAAAATAGTCAATTGTAACAAGTAACATTCAACATGTTACACATGACAAACCTTTCTAGAAAACTTGCTCACACAGAATTCCACTGGAATAGACGAGCAACTTACCTATATTAACAATAGCACCTCCTTGTTGTTGAATCATACTTTTTACAGCAGCTTTGCATGTCAACATTGTTCCCAAAAGGTTAGTGTGAATCTGGGATACCATATCTTCAGTCTTGGTTCTCAGTAACAAGCCATCCCTGATAAATAGACCAGAAAATATAAACATATATTGGGGGAAGAAGCGGAAGAAAAAGGAGTAGAGGGGGAATTCATGAACTCAGAACCTACGGTGAGAGCTATTGTCAGCTGTCAGAATTTTACTTCCATCAGAAATACAATACAGGTGAATACCTACTACTGTTTTTCAGATGCTCTCATTAACAACAGACTAATTGCAAAAGCCCTTTCCCGTACTTGACACCTTACAAGATAACAGTGTGGTCTAGAATTACATATAATCTTGTAACTAATAACTAACCTGTTGATCGCAGCTGCATTAACCAAGTAGTTAATGGGACCTAAATTCCTCTGTATCTCCTCAAAAGTATTTAGGACTTCTTGTTCTCTGGATACATCACAGCTAAGTGCCAGATGTCCCGCTGTATTGAAATAAAGGCACATGATAATAATAGTAAAAGAAGGTGCATCATTCATAAGTCTTCTTAAGAATTTATAAACACTATTGAAAAAAACAGTTGTTGAACTAGTTATAACACGAGGAACCCATTCCGTCTTCAGAGAATTAAATAGGCACAATTTTCAAGTACTATATTGATTAGCTACATGACAACAGTATACAGTATTTTTGCCCTCTTGAAGTCAGCATAAGCTGACTGGTCTCAGTTCCCACTTGGTCAGGAGCCATGGATGAGACCGTTCACACCAACTCCCTGTTGGGACCTTGAATATTTCCTTGAACCTTAACTATTCTACCAGCAAGACATGAATTGTAATATACTTAACTTTCCCATAGAATATTGCAAAAAACAGAATTGTACTGATATAACTCCCTCCCCCTGCCAATTTCTCAGCCTTTGTTTTCATCTAGTTAAATAAAAAGGCTTATTTAATGATTAACTACTTTCACAAGTTACCTAAGCATTCGACAGTGAAGAAATTATTACAAAGCCGCATACATACCACCAAGACTACGTGCAGTAGTTTGGGCTACTTCCAGATTTCTAGCAATAATAGCCAGGCGGCAGCCTTTCTGTGCCAATAGTTCTGCAACAGCTTTTCCTATTCCTCGGGATCCTCCAAAAATGGCGCAGACCTTGCCCATCTTCAAAAATAATTCATAAATTGAAAATCAAGCATATATTTCAGGCCCAATATTGCAGAGGACAAACACTGTTGTTGCCAATATCATGACTCTTACTATTTTGCAGCATTTTAAAATACTGGATTATAAAATTATTGATTTCTAAAATTTTATTCAAAAAAAAAAGCTGAACTAAATTAGACACCACTCCTACAAATGTAAGTAAATTCTTAAACATTTCTGAACTAGTAAAAAAAAATATGCATGTAATCTAGCGTTTCAATACTAGTGTTATAACTCCTATTTAGCTGAGGAAATTTATATATCTATTTTTATATATCCAAAGGCCACGACATAACATTCAGCTGCTTATTCAAAGCCAACATACTAGCTGTAACTATATTACTCTTGCACTATGCTGGTACTAAAACCATTTAGCCTCAAGGTCTCACTCCATCCTATCTATCTGTGCTAGACACCCAAACCACAAGCATTACTTGAGCATGAGGTGGTAATATGTTTTATATATGACTTGATATATTTATACCAGGTTAATGCTAAGATACTAAGTTACTAAAGCTATGCTTAACCACTAGCCTTAGCTTTATTTATTTATTTTTTTTGCTTCTACTTTTAAAGAAAGAAAATGCTTTTTGAGATGTGAAATGACTCTGAAATAACTAGCTTAGATGTCTAGGCAGGACTGTAAGATGAAAGTGCTCCCATAGAATGGAGGACTTCTATTCGGCAACCTCCAGAGCCCAATCAGCTGTTTAGGGACTTCCTGAGCTAGAGGCAGAATGCAAGTAATAGTAATGAACCTCTTTTCCATACATTTGAATAAATCCTTTTTGAATTTAATCACACTTTGTCTCTATAACGTCCTAAGGCAACGAGTTTCATTATTTGTGGAAAAGTACTTCCTTTTGTTCTTAAATTTCTTTCTGATTAGTGAATACTCTGCTTTTCTCCTCATATCTTCCCCTTTCTGCTCACAACTTGAGACTACGTACACTTCTGCATATTACCTTTCTTCCTATATCCTCTTCCAGGTTTACTTAGCTACTCTCACACCTGTGGAAGACAATAAAAGACTGCCCAAGCTCACTAATCCTGTCACCCTACCCTTTGTCTTATTTAGTTCTATTATACCCTTTTGACGTGTGATAATCACAAACAGTATTAAACATACATGAACGATGAACACAGTCAACTCATACAATGCCATAACGATTTTGGTCTTCTGTGACCAAAACCTTTCTGAAGGAGCAGTCTGTCCTATTCTATAATAGAAAGTAAACCCAGGTGCCTGGAATCAAACCATGCATCCCCTTCCCAGCTGGTAAATTTAAATTGGCCTCCTAGGAGCAGGAAGAGGACTAAGTACTTGTGCCTCAGATGGGGGCCCTTTCAAAAGAACACGTACAAAAAGACTTGCTGTGTGAAGGCAATTCCTTGTCCATCATGACGGATCTATTCTTTTGCAGAACTATCCACATAGGCTCTTGGAATTTCTTGCCTGATTGTTGCAACAATGTGGTACTAGGATTTTTCTTCCTCCATATTTTGTTCTTACCAGCACTGAACATATCTACTCTCTTATTTTTATTCAAAACCTGGAATAATACAGGTTGGAAAGGATCTTTGGAAGTCATCTTGTCTAACTCCTCCACCCAAAGCAATGTCAGCTTAGGTCACGTCACTCAGGGCCTTGCCCAGTTGAGCTCTGAAGGATATTCATAAGTGTGAAAAAACTCACAGCAAATTTTGAGTGTTGCCTTAATCAGTGTAAGGTACCTCTGCAGCTCTTCAAAATCAGTTCTGGGGTTAGCTACAGTGAGCCAACACATGCTGTTTATAAATGCTTTCAGACCTGTATGTATGTTCCTTTCTCTGAACATGCTTAGGCGTACAGGGCCCCAAAAGCTATTGGTGCAAATAAAGGTGCCATGAATTGTTCTGGGCTGAGGAAACTGCCTCTAAAATCTATCATTCTGCCCTTCCTGTTCTCTGTGAGAAAGGGAAAAGCCCAGTGACTGTAGTGTTTTCAGAAATACTCAGTCACTTCGTGCATTAACCAGGTAGTCACAGGGGGAGCACGTAAGCCTAGTTGCAACAAAACAACATACAATCTGTGTTTTAAGACAAAAAAAGCCATACAGCTTATTTGGAGTTTGACTTGGAAAAAAAAAAAAAACACGCAGTAGGATGAATAACACGACATTCCCTGGTCAGGTAACTGCAGGGAAAAAAGCCTCCCTCACGCACCAGGGCGGTTTGCGCCCTGCAGCCACCATATACAAGCTCCTGACGGCGCACGAGGGCAGCCCCTCACCGGCCGTGCCACGCCGCCCTGGCCCTCGAGGACAACCGGCTCCCCCCTCCCCCCGGGCCCTTTTTTAAATTTTTTTTTTGTTGTTTTGACTGCGGCCGGGGAAGGGACGCCCTCCCTGCGAACCCCCCCGCCCCTCTTCGCCCCGCCCCAACGGCCCCTAACGGCCCCTAACGGCCGCCGCCAGGGGGCGCCCGCGCGCAGCCATGCCTTCCCCAGCGCTGCGGGCAGCGGCAGCCGGCGCCCTCCTTCCCTCCTTCCCTCCCTCCCTCCCTCCCGCCGGCCGCGGAGGCGCCGTGGCGGCTGCCGGGCGCCCGGCTGCGCGCTCACCTCCTCGGGGCGGGGCGGGGCGGCGCGGCGCCGGGCTAGGGCGGGGGCTCCGCGACGCGGCTCCCGGCGCGGCCCGCCGCTCAACATGGAGCCCGCGGCGCGTAGGGGTGCCGCCCGCCCGGGCGGCGCGGGGCACGCCGGGACGTGTAGTCCCCGCGCAGCGGTGGCCGTGCCACGGTGGCAGGGCGGGCCCCGCCGCCACCTCACGAGTTCGAGGGGAAGGGGCGTTAGGCGGCCGGGGGAAACAGCACGGGTTGTGCGAAGGGGAAACAGGCCCTGCTCCTCCCGCTGCTTGGCGACGTAGCACGCTATCCCCAGTCACACCCCTTCACGGAGCTGTCGCCGAAGGGCCACGGTTTTGGTCTTAGCTCATCTTTATTACTGAATCTTTTCTTTTTTTCCCCCCAGAGTATACAAGATTTCTGAATGTATTTTCATTCTGCTGTAAGAGTGAACACTATCACACCCCAATTGTTTAGATGCACTTTTTCCACAAATACGTGAGCAAATTTCACTCTTGAGAAACTTACTGTACCTGAGTGAAAAGTTACGTCAAAGAAAAAAAATACACACCGCCACCCTCAAGCTTGCACAAAACAAAGCCATCAGCGTTCTGGCACAGCACCCAGTGTTTCCATACCCTCCTGGCTAAACTGGTTTCCCCACCACAAGGAGGATTATTTCACACCTCAGTGTGAGGCCTGTGCTCCTGTTTGCACAGCCCAGCCCTGGCGTTTCCCCTGGCCCAGGCAGCGAGGAGCAGCTTGCCTCACCGCTGCTCACACTGAGCACTCCCCTTCCAGGGCTATTACACATTAAACAGAACCACCACCACCACCACCCGCTCTGTAAAAGGATCTATTCAAGAAACACCACACGGATGACCTTCCGGCCGGGACTCCAGCCCCATCCCAGGCACTGGCCCCTCCTACCATCTATCAGTGGACTTCGGACCCAAGAGATTTCCACTGCGATCTCTGTCTCTCTTGCTGTCGCTCACTTCCCTCGATATATCTGACTCCTTGCTTAAGGAGGGCACTGCCACAGAGGGCATCAGCCTTTACTTCTCCGTATATCAAAACAGTCCTAACTTTCCTCATTCTGCCTTGCATAGTCATCCCCACTCCCATTCACTACGCGCTTATATACACTGCACAATAATATCTATGGCAATCACTTTAGGAATTTATCATTTCAATAATTTATCATGCAACAACCTCTTTGGATATTCCTCCGATTGTTGGTGTTGGTGAAAAGTATTTCTCAGCAAATATAACTAGGCTTTAGCTCATAATCTGCATTCGGGCTACGAGCAAGGAGTTCTAAACAGCCAAGGTTTCCGTCATTATGATGTGAAGTTATTCCTGCCCTAATACATCACTAACCACAATATCAGTTACTGAATCTCCACTCATGGTATGGACAGCTTTGAATTGTTGCCCACTTTGGTCCTGTGATACAGCCTTCTGGAAATTCACTATGTCTACTCATATTTCTATTCAGTGCACTGTATTTACTGTGTCGTCAGGTTTGTTTTGTTGGGGAAAGGGAAGAAAGTGGGATGTTGGGAGATGATGACAGGGAGAAGGGAGTGAACAGAGTCAGAAAGAAGAGGAGGGATAATAAATGTGGAAAGATTTTGCATAATGATTTGAACTGAACTCTATGAGATAAACACAACTAAAGCTCTACACTGCAGGAGTAGTAAAACTGTTAATAAGCAATATGACTTGATCCTTCACCTACCTTCCCTTTATAAGCTCTAAGAAGAACTAAGAAGAACTTACAGAAGCAAAAGCTTTATTCTGTGAACACAGTAATTAGCCCTCAGACCTGAGACATATGAAAGTGAAATACTTCCAAGATTCCTAATATCTGCTTAGAAATCTGTAACATTTATGAATAGGAGGAGACCAAAGGCTGTTTGAAGCAGGAAACTGAAGGCATATCCACAAGCATTAAGCCATTTTTATAACCTCCTATTTTAGCGGGATTGTTCATTACAGGACTATGAAAATGTTTTCAAGGTTAACCCTAACGAGGCACAGATTTACTGAGTGCAGGAATACCAGCTTAATGTGGCACATCTACTTACTGACAGAAAACAGCAAGTCAAGGGACTGTGCAGTCATCCCGTCACAACTGCAAATAGATGTGATCCTAACCATAAGGACTTCTGGCAGAACTTCAGCTGATGATTTGCCAGTAATGAGTGTTGAACATGGTCCATAATAAATAGCAACTGTGATAGTGATAGTGACAATCACTCATATCTCATACACTGCTCACCTCCTTTATCTTCACCAGTATTATAGGAAATGTCAAAGACAATATTCTTTACAGCTGTTACCCATTTTGCAGCCCGAAACATATACAGTAACACTTGGAGCACTTTCAAGGAACTCAATTCCCAACATTCAATTTTCTCCATCAGATTGCCCTAAATAAATCTAGTTTCATATCTCATCTCCTCACAGAAATACTTTGGTGTCATTTCATCTTGCTCATGTATTACTGAGCAGCTGAAGACTTCATCTCCTTGTGAGATACAGAAGCCCATGACATTGTATTTCCTTCCAATGTCTGAGCATTAGAGTAGTAAATCATAATAATACCAATCAGCTGGCTTAATGAGGTAGGAAGTAGGTTATTAAAAACGAGAAGAGGTATTTTTAGATGATTGCTAGTGGCATTTTTTAATTTATCTATCACAGTGAGTATTTTCCTTCAAAAATTAGCAGAAGCGATTAGCATTCTTGAAAAGAATTAACTATTGCTCACTCTAGACTATGTCAGATCAAGTGATGGCTGATTATATAAAACGCATACCTTATTTCAACAGTTTTAATTTGTAATCATTTTTCATAGGTATTGATTTTCAGGAGCACAGTTTATTACAAGATTGTCCTAGAAGTCCAACACATTTTTCTACCTCCCCAAAAGAGGTCCGGTAAGCACTCCGGCCCAGCCACACACAGTTAGTATTACAGCAATCTAGGATGGCACAAGCTATTATCCTGAAACCTCAGAAAGGAATTTTATGAATCATATATATTTACAGTTATTCATTTTATAAAATAATTAAATATTTACTGCAAAGGGGGGGAGGAAAGAGCAATTCAGAAGATCAGTCTAGAAGGTATGTCTTTTATGTGATGCAGGCTAATGCAGCTGTAGGGTGCTACAGGAGTCTGAGCTATTTTTCTAGAACAGGAAAATTCCACATATATATATACATATATTTTGTTTGTTTTTATCCTCACCTGCCTAAACGTTCTCTACAAGGTTTTGTATCATTTCTATACTGAATATATGAAATATACTATATTCTACATACTACAGTGGCGGATTATTCCCAGCCTTCTGTGGATAAGCTCCCTTTTCTGCCAGAGTTCAACTTCCCTTCATCCAGTTTCTTCACATTGTGCTTATACTTGAATGCAGGACATGCTCTTTCCCTCGGCCCATCCAAGTTCTTTCAATAGACACAAAATTCATATACCACTGCTTGAGCAGGGTAAATTTCTTTAGGGAACTACAGATTTGCCAAAAAGTCACTTCTGAAGGGCACAGAAAAAAAAAATCATGACTAACATTTAGGAATGAAGTACATTTGTCCATGTTTGGAAGAAAAAAAAAAAGAGAACTTGAAGGTTAGCTTTTCAGAGAATTACTTAATCGAAACACCGAATATTCTGAGGAGATTCAAGGTAGCATTTCCCTCGTGATTGTCTCAGCTTAGCTACTAAGCCAGAGAAGATACGTGAGCAATGACAGAACGTTTATCAGAGACCTTGCTATTTCCCAAAACAAGATAGCTGGCTTCTCCTTACAGCTGATTCTGTGCTGCAAGAGGGTCATGAGGCATGACTTTTTAAGATGTATCTGCAACTCCAACCAACCTTAACTGGAATGGTGAAGTCCATTGCTTTCCATTGTTTCTTTCTTCTATGTGATTCTTCCTTTCATGTTTTTCTCCCTTCCTGCTATACAGAAGGATAAAGAATGCTTTTCTTTCTGTCTTACAGGAAGAAGAGTCATCTTTATCACCTGCAAATCATACTTTTTTTTTCCATAATATTGCTCACAGACTGAAGATTTTCAAGCAAAATTGCCCAAATCTAGACTTAATTGACTACCACTGCATAATACAAAGTTGCATATGCACACAGATCACAATTATTTTAGGCAACTTATACAAGTGGGAAACATTTCTGCAGTGTGCAATGTTTACATAGCGGAACTCATTCCTGTTTACTTCATCAAATCATCATTCAATTTGAGGATGCCTTTCATAAACAATTATTCTGCTCTAATAGTAACAAGCAACACATTTGCTTTGCAGACACCTCAATGTAGCACTCCTGTCACCATTAGTTGTCTGTCATGTGCTCTAAAGTGTTTTCAAAAAAAATATGGCATGCCATCTGGCTCCCAAACGCTCATTAAATCCATTGGAACATGAATGTTTAAGGAAGCTATGATCACGTGATGCCCAACACTTAAATACATATATTTATTGACAAAACAAGCAAGAAAAAAAGGAAGTGGTTAAATCATTTTTTTTTAATAGTTTAACTTCTTACAATTAAGAATGTGCCCACCATTTCAGAGAACAAAGACAGATGACAGATCCTATTCCCAGGAGTTTGTGGTCCAATTTCATTTCCCAAGTGACATGAAAAGGGAAGAAAAACTAGCAGGGGAATGGGAAACTCAAGGAATAGACTATTTAGGTTGCTAACAGGAAGGATGTTCTTAAGAACTGCAATTCAGAGGACATGCTACAAGTTTCTTTTAAGACTTGCCAAGCCACTTACAGTTTTTTTTTCTTCTCTGAATGTCAGTTCTCTCATTTTTAATTGAGGCTAACGGTTATCAACTTCCCCTCTGGACACAGCCCCTGGAAAAGATATTGCATATTCTACAGTTTTTGTCTTTTTTTTTTTTTTTCCCCCCTGGGGAAGCACTTGTAGGCCTTACTGTAGAAGGAGAACTACTCCTGAAAAAAAAATGAATTAACAGATCCAGGCCTTAAGCCCCATTTGGAGACAACAATTAATTTTTCATGGGAAACATAAATAGGTTAGGGAAGGCTAGGGAAGTATCAAAAAAAAAAAAGCACTAAAAAAAGTTTGATAGTAGCTCAGTATTTCCCGCAATTTTTCAAATCAGATTTATCCTTTTTACTAAACATTGCTAGACTTCCATTTTCTGGAAGGAGCATGTGCTTAAAAAAAAAGGGGTGGTGGTGGTAATGTATATTTAGATTTAAAAGCTGTTAAATATATGTAAATAAATTATCTGATAAATAAGCGTTAAGCAATTCTACTTATGACATACTGGTACACTGCCTGATAACACTGATGCAAGAGAAAAGAACAAGCTGTGATCCTGCAGACAACAGCCCAGGGAGTAAAGAGAAGGAGAACAACAGATAACCAAATGGGCTGAGAAGGGAAAAACAGTATGTCCTCATCCAGTACACAGCAGGACTACGTCTCCTGCATAACACGTGGACTAGGTGGGTAGATTCTCTGTTGTAAGAACTGGGTAATGTTGTACCAAGGCTGACCTTATCCAGCCTCTCTGCATTTTGTTCAACTCAATGCATAGCTATTTTTAGCAGCAGAACTCTGCATAATGTTTTATAACCCATTTTGGCTGTAATGCTACATGCAGTTGCGACATCCTTCATAGCTGTAACCAATCTAGGCTGCCTATCTAGTTAAGCAGTTCAGGAAAAAAAATATACGCAGGGAAATAAATAAGGCAGTGAATACCCCTATTTGATGTAAAAGGAAGCCTTTTGTTCTAAGACTTCTGTACCTGGACGCTCAGAAATTATGACAGAAACAAGTCAGTTAATGAGGGAGGCGGGGTGGGGTGGAGCTTGCAAGCAGACAGAAATGCTGCCATGCTCTTCTGTTTTGCCATCTGGAACTTCACAACACAGCAGGAGGTTCCAAAACAAGATTCTTGTAAGTTAATAAATCTGTTATGCTGACAGGAGGGTCATTCTGTTTCTGATAAGACAGACTGCTCCCCGAGGGATGAGAAAACCCATGTATGTGGAATTAGTGTGCACTGTGTGTGCCAGCAAATTTAGGTGAATGAGACAAGCCAGTGCTGGGCAGCCATTCCTAATGAACAGCTCTTGCCGTGTGAGGGGCAGCCATGCAGAGAGATTCATGTGATGATAGAATGGATACGCTGTAAAGAGCAGGGCACGGTAGGTATTCTGCTTGTGGTAACTCAGAAAGCAGCATAAATTTGAATATCTTTATACCAGCTGAGCAATCACAACTGCCACTAATGTTAACCGTTTCTGCATATTTTATCAACCCAGCAAGTAAATTACCAGTTCATTTTTCTGTCAAAATAGTAAGAAAACATACAGGATAATATTGTCCCTAACGGTGTCTGCATTCCAAGCATTTCCACACTCAGAAGAATTATACTCACGTGTGGCTGAAAAATGCAATACACAAAGCCCAGTTCTACCATTTGACTAAAGCTCACTTAACGTTACTGTTTGTAACTCCCATGCCTCTGAACATAATTGTTTCATAAGTAGGAATTTTCTAGTTTAATTTATAATATAAATGAATTGTGCAAATCATAAACAAGTAGATAAACAGTATCTAAGTTAAGCAAAGATCATCAGCCTGTATCAGCTCCATTCTATAGCCCCGCTTTCTGTAATAAAATCCATTCATTCTGCTACAGCATGATTCAGTTCTTTCAGAAGAGCACACACATTAACACATAAATGTCGAACTAAGACAACTACAGCCATACAAATACTAATGGTATAGCATTCATCCATGTATCTTCCTTTGGAAAACAATGCATTGCGATGCTACAGGTCCTCATTTCTTTTTACAGCATCATTTGAAAGGCAGCTCTTTCTTTTCAGACAGAGGCTACATATTCACCTTGATTTTCACACCTTTAGCACATCCTGTATAAGCGTAAGTCTTTTAGTTAATAAGGTGTGCAGCCATTCAATTTCTAGTTACAGTAACTGTCAGATTATTCCCAACCCTTCCTGCAGCTAATACGTAGCATTGGTACCAGTACCTATCCCAGAATTAGCGCTCCCTTGGCTGATACACTTCCAGTTCTTTTGGAAGTCTTCCTCCCTCTGTGGCCCCCAACTAGTTTGCTCATAAGGCAAGGTGTCATTTATCTCACCCTTTCCTTTCCCAAAGTTTTTTTTAAAAAGTGCAAAGAAAGGAGACAGTGCACAGTGTCACACCTTCCAGCCCTTTGGACGTATTTAACGTGGCAAGCCAAGAATTATTCCTAAAACCCAGACGATAAAAGCTTCAATGAAATAAACCAGATTTTGATTACCCTGAAATTAAGGAGCTTCCCACATCTGTTTTAGTAAAAGGCCTCTCTCTCCCACTTCCCACTTTTGCATGTTCATTGTCCAAGTTATCGGCACAGATAACGTTCAACTTACTTTTCCTCCACAATTTCGGTAAGTAGCTCTCCCAGGTACAACAGGTGTCCTCTTCCTGCCACCAACACCAAACCCGTGTACCTACATTACAGATGTGTGATACAATGCCTAGCTTACACCTAGCACTTCATTTCTTTTCCTCCAAAAGAAAGCATTTGCCCTCTTAATTTCTAACTCTACATCTCTAAATTTCTCATCACAGGCTTCAGCAGTTTTCCAGCACTAGTGACAGGAGACTCCACATGACTAACGTTGGACATGCATGAACAGATTGAAATTATTGTCAGCATTGCCAGGATTTCTTGGAACAAGCCTCGATCCCTGTGTTGTGCTGCCCAATTACAGCAACTGAAGGCCTTTGCTCTGAACTTTCTTTCAGTGAAGACACGCACTGCTCTCAACGTGCGTGTCAGCAGACTGTTTTAAATACCCAATTGGTGAAAGTGTCTGGGATTATTTGCTTAAGCACGGTCTGAGGCATAATTTAAGTCCCTGATTCAGCAAAACTCACAAGCACCTGAAACTCCCACTGAAGTCAGTGTAGCTTTAGTGCCTACACCAAAGGATTACACCAAAGACAGCCATGGTGACTAATGCATAACATGAGAGGAAGGGAAGGAGTATTCTGGGCCAATTCAGTCAACCATGACCATTAAATCTCAAAGTGGAAAATAGAAAACATTTCCCGAGATCTCCGAAGTGCTGTACTTTCCCCTCATATCTAAACATTAAAGCACCCAAGAAATCAATTTTAGGATTGAAATGTCAATTGGATTTATTTTTGCTGGTTTAGAAACGTATAAATAACTTCTATTCGTACGTAACATTGCATTCGTTTTCCTAGAACCAGATGCTTCACACCACTTTATTTCTGGGATGGTCCAGACAGAGAAAAACTTATTCAGTAAAACACCTCATCACACATTTAACTATCAAGACCATGCTTAAATCCATTCCTGTTCTGTAAAGTGTTTAACATTTTTTTGTTTGCTTTTTTGTTTAATGAGACTCCAAAGCACTTAATCCTTTCTGAAATGAAGGCCTAGGAGGTTAAATGCGAGAAAGCAGAGAAAGAGGTGGTTGGGCATAACATCAGGCTACGTTATAATTAGCCACTAGACATACTAGTTCTAGCTATAAAAAAGTAATTTGAAGTTATAAGCAAGATATTACATTCATGCCTTAGGGACCTCTTTTATACTTGGAATCACAAATTCAGCATCCAATCTCTGCTCCCCAAGCATTTGATTGTGTTACTGAATATAGCAAAAATATAGCATAGTACAGCTATAAGCTATTATGAATTTGTCAATACTTTCTATTTATGTCATTTCAAATGCCTGACAAACTGGCAGCTTTTAAGAAAAAAACATCAACCAGAAGTTGACCGGAATCTGGTATTTGCCCTTGAAGAAACTACTTAAATTTTCAACTTCTTCCTAAAAAATGCTGCTTTTCACAAGATTTTCGAAGAGAAAATACACAGATATATGCGGACAGATCTTCAGACTCGCACACGGACAACAAAGAAGAGTTACAGCCTCTGCCAGCACTATCTGACGTTCAAGCCCAAAAACCTCAAAAGCACAGGTTTGCTAGTTTTTCTCTAAGCTAACTCTTGTACTTGACAGAAGATATCTCTTGTACTGGCGGACTTAGCCATTACTCAATGAAAACGGGGCTGTAGTGTAATTAAATCACAGCTGTGCGAGTATGCTCTATTACTGTCAGCTACGAGAGTGTGATACTTCACAGTCAAAACCAAACCTGTTACACAGATCAGCAAAAGCAGTAAGAGAGCAGATGGAAAAATTCCCACATCACCCTGTTCATCAGTAACACGCTTCAGCTGAGCCCACACAACAAAGGCTTGCCAACATAAATACATTACACTGCAAAGACAGACGCAACCTATTGATTGATCTTTTTCCACCAGCACAACCTCTGAAAAGATGAAACTGCTCTAGGAGCAGACAGCTTTCACGGCTTGGTTCAGCCGTCCGAGGATGTTGAGCAGCTCCACCACCAAATCTTGCCATCGGCCTAGACTGCGCCTGCACCCACGCAACCTGGCAACGGAGCTGTCACCGCAGGGGCCCTGCTGGGAAGAAGAGGCCTCACAGACAGTGAAGTTCTGTTGCGGTTCAGTGAAGTAGTTCAGTGAAGTAGTGAAGTTCTGTTGCGGTCCTCATCTCCCAGACATCCAAACACTTGGTCAGATCCAGTAATGAACCACACTGCCCTACTGTGGGAGAGGAGTACTGGCATCTTTTACTAAGGGACAGCTTAGTGACAAAAACATAAAAAAGAAAAAATTGTAGTTAAACCAGACCATGTTTCACCAATCTCTAATTACAGGGCTCTTTCTCCTCCCACCCATTCCCCACTGGGGCACAGTAAAGATTGGCAAGTCATCAGTCGAAGAGAACTGCAGCAACTTTCCCATTCTCAGAAACCGATCGTCAAAGCCGGGCTGATCCTGTGCTCAGGGGAACACTTGAGAAATGTTACCCAGACAGTTTTATATTTTAGTATTTAGATTTTCTTGGATAGTCTAAATGTAGGAGTTGGGCTTGATTCTTGCGGGCCACTTCCATATATTCTCTATGTTCATTAATACTACACCAAATGAGAGGTATCAAACTGCAAGAACACTCCTGTGTTGTGGATATTGCCAAATCTTATTTGCATTTGACAACAAGTTAACATGGATTTCCTTATCGAGGAATTTAGATGTTACATCTAAACAGGTACATATCAGAAGTGCTTTCCAGCATCTTATTGACCAAACCTGTAGCAGGCCTCCAAAAATCAATATGGTAGTGGCGCACACAACTGGGCCAATGATAGTTGGTTAGGAACCTGTCTCTGGTTCACCTGACAGAAATCAGACATCATCTCGTTCTTGCTCTCCGTCTCCCAGAGACATTCTCAACTGAAGCACTCCAGCTTCCTATGAGTTATGCCTAGCAGCCTTTGGCAAAAATATGCACTTCAGTATTAAGGAATATGCCTGTGGTACAAGGGTACTGAATGCACAGGCAGGGCGATTACCCCTTTATAAAAAATATTTTTAAACTGAGTTTTAGAACATTTATCTCTTTGCATGTGTTCTTACCCATCCTGAAAAGGCTGATCTTCACATAGCCCAATATTGTTTTATTTTAAAAAGTTATTAAATTTCATCCTTGTAAAAAAAGCTGTAATGCATAACAGATGTCATAAATTACTAAATGCAATGTATTTCAGTGATATGTAGGACAATATAGTTACTTGTAAACTATAAACTTAGAAGTTGGAGAGAAGCATAGAGCAAACCTTTGATAATGGAGAAAAAACACAGCAAATTTTCCTGATCTGCATGTATTCAAAAGACACATTGAGATTGCCTAGCAAAGAAAGTAGGGAAAACTTATTTAAACTGTAAACTTTTAAGAGCTAGCATTCTTCAGCTTATTGAGAGTTCAGCCAGCTGAAATAAGAAATTTGACCTAGGTCGTGTCCCTTGTTATGGAAAACAAAGTCAATGACCACTTTAAAGACATTCAGCTGCTGACTCATCTTCTCTCCCAAGCCTCCACAGATATACCATGAGAAAATACTGCAGTAACTAACCACAGAAGATTCTGGGGCTAGCAGCTGTTTCCAAACCAGACACTACTCTGCAATTATAGATCTGAAAATTTATAGGTTTGATTGAAAAGTGACCAAGTCTCCCATGCATTACAGTGCTGCTAAACAGCATCATCTTTGATCTAGTTAGAGCCTTATCTATACCAGCGGGATAAACACTTTTGAGAAAAAGATAACACAGCCCTTAAACCTCTGTATTTTCCAAGTATGAAAATGAACAAGTTCAGTTTTTCAGATATATTCCTTCTCCAGAGAAGATATTTTCTTTCACTATTTAACAGTAGGGGGCATATTCAGTGTATGCCAACAAAGTTTAATGAAATCAATGAAGCAGCACTGATTTGCAGTAATTGAGAGTCCAACCATGTGTTCTAATGCCAAAGAATTTGGATCTTTTAAAGACTTATATTGCCTTCCTTTCTAGAAAGTGTGTGTGTGTGGCAGGATGGAAGCTGGGGGGGATCAAAGTCCATTTGTTTTGTGGAATGGGGTTCCATCTAAGACAGCAGGGATAGAAAACACCTGCACAGATATTTTAAAATCCTGACATTTTTCTTTCTGCCTTTGTAATACAGTATTTTTTTTTGTTCTGTGCTTGCCAAATTTCCACTCTTTACTCTCCTGCACAGGCTGTTCCCACCACTCTGAAAATAAAATGTAGCTACTGTTTGGGCACATCTGGATTGGTTTTGATCTAAGTAACTACTAGATGCAAACATCAGAAGGCTTTGGGTTCTGCATGCCACGTAAACAGGACCATAATATAGGGACTTAGGTTGGTTGCAGAGAACAGCTAAGTACTATTCATTTGAATGTGCTAAGAGGGATTTTTTACAAGCTAGTTATAACTATGTATAGTTGAAATCTGGGGCTAACGTTACTGTGTTTAAATTGTCTTTAATCCACTGAGTAGGAACAACAGAGAAGTTAAGGAATGATTTTGCCACTTCTATTTTGAGAAAAATAATACAGCTGGCAGGAAAGAGAACAGTAGAAGGAACAGATAAATAGTAATTTCTGACATCTACTAACATTATATTCAGTGTAACTGCCATGATTTGATAGGCATGCATGAAATGCTCATTATGTTACATTTTGAATAGCTTTTGCATATTGCAGATTGGATACAGTGAATTCATTTTTGTTTTGTTCCTTGTATCAGGCTGATTCTGACCAAATTGCTCTTCAACTGCTCAGTGGATCAGCTAAGTCTCTCACCCACCGAAATCAGTCTGCAGGAGACTTCTCTAGGAGAAGGATTTAGATGTTCCAGCTGTTGATTGTATTTGGAGGCATGTGTAATCATCCATCAGAACTTATCTGCAAGTACACTAAAACTAGTGAGCATTTACATTCAGAATGGGCTTAACATCACATACCTCACAAGAACAGGAGCTGTCAGTTTGGCAAATGAGGAAACTGAGGCTCAGAAAGATGAGACCTCAGGATTTCAAGAGCAGCTGCTAACTTCAAGGACCTCAACAAGTTTGTCTCCTAGAAAGTAAGAGGAATTTGGATAACACTGTGAAAAAGACTGCCTTGCATCTGTACCATTTCCCAAGACAGCCCACAAATATCAGTATACTACATAGATTATGTTGAAAATAGACACTACCACTGTTTATTAATGGCAACCTGTAACTCCTGTTGTGGTTTTTGTTTGTTTGTTTTCTTTTAAATCAGTACTCAGTGTGATATATATTCTCCAAGCACACCCATCAGGTGCCTTTCAGGTAATTCATGAATACAGACGTCTTGTTTTGGATTTCAAACGTGTTTTGACATGAGAACAACTATGCAGCTCAGGCCAACCAGAACAGTTGTTGTTCTGTAGACACAGGCAAACACAAGCTCAAGAGACTACTTAAGAGATTGAGGGCTGCATTTTCAGTCTTAGACATTCAAGTTTCCCTTAGGTCCTTTCATAGAGCTGGACTCTGATAATATATCACAAATAAGTTGGGTAAGATCCATGTCCCACATCCAGGTCTTCCAGCTCCTTTTCTCTTTCCCACTCTTTCCTCACCTTTAATGTCTGGGTCCTCACCTTCAACCATCACCATTCTCAGCCCTTATTTTTCTATATACAGGTATTTTGAGTACACCAGCTGATTAATAATTAAATCATTCAAATGAACAATAACACTGGTTTTGGTCAAGCCAAGCTTCAGATCTGCTGTAGGATTTACCATTAACTATTTACCACAGTGCAGGAAAAGAGCACTTGACAATGACTTGAGAAGTCAACTTACTGCAGATTCATGGTAAGAATCTAAAGAAGATGGGTGCATTGGTATGTCCTACAATACCCAGGATACCCTACAAACCAGGGACATCACTATTTATTGTGCAAATATATGAGCCTATGCTGTTGGAGTTTTATTAATGCCAGACAAATAGCTTTTTAAATAGACAAATGGATTCTTGTGCTTCATTAAAGTCAATACGCACCTTTAAACATATTTGCTTAAAGCTACTGGAAAAGAGCAATCCAGCTGAAACATTTTGCCAGCCCTATGAAAAAGAAACAGAATGCTCAGAACCCATGTTTTTAAGCCTATGCAAAACTGTCATAATTGGCACCACTGCTGTAAGGCAGAGGTAATGAAGTGAGGGTGAACAGGATTTCAGGCACCTTTGGCAATCCAAACGCTAAACATGTATTAGAATTATTCAATAATTACAATACAGGAAAATACACACACACACACACACAAACCCCTCCAATCCAAAGAAATAGTTTTATTTCTTACCACGACATTTGTGTGTACTTTTCTCCTACGGATACACTGATGTCTGATCACAATTCTGAAAAGAAAAATAAAGCTCTTTTTCAATAATTTCCACTCTGCATTTCTACCACTCATGTTGCTTTTTTATTGTTAAACGTATTTTTTAAATTAAGGAAACTTAGACTAAATATCCCTTCTTTACAGAGAGGGCTTGAAGCTGCATCATCCACTGCTAGCAGGATGTAGGACCAAGTCAGTCTTAACTAACAAGAAACCTACCATAGTAGCTGCAACATTTAGAACATCTAAACATTTTTGCAAATACTATCAGGAATAACTTTCTACGATTTTTCCATCAGCCACACGTATATAGTAGATGAGTGAACACATCCAAATCGAGGTCTCCTACTTAGGCATTACTGTCTGTCTGGTGCACACAGCAAACTTCTTCAAGGCAAAGGAGTCTCTCGCCACCCAACACCTCTACCTCGGTAGATGCTCAAACCTCAGGGCTGGGAACTCTCTCAGTACACACACAGCAGATCTATTACACAAGATACTTCCTCTAGGGAAAGCACTTTTTAACTCCTGTGTGCCTGATATAAGAAGACCTAGAGCAAACTAGTCAGTCATGATCAGATTGAGATGGAAGTTACCTACGTGTTCTGAAGTTGCTTGCAGAAATAAGCAAAGGGAAAAGATCAGCCAGATCCATCAGTTCTTTCTACAGTTTTTGCATAATATTCACCATTCCAAACTTCCAACATTATGGAATCTGAAGACTTTCTCCATCAGCAGAAATATCCTCCTATAAATTCTGAAATTAATTTCTGTTTTTTGTTTTTTTGTTTGTTTGTTTTACAAGTACTTTAATGTTTGCATACACATTTTGATTTAGCTGTTTGCTAAGAAAATATTTATTAGGATTGGAAGTTTAACATAGTAAATCAAACACTTAACATTCACTGGACTTCAAACATAGATATAAAATATCTTACAAAATTTTTATGGAATTACACAAAGCAAATGCACAGGGTTTGTCTGTTTCTACACTGAATTAATCCCAAGCCAAAACCAAAAAATAACCCCTAAAAGATCACCAAAAAAGGAATGATAAACTGCATTTTTGTCATTGTTGCACTGCTATGTAATAAGCCCTTTTTACAAACATTTAATATGAAAAAAATTTAAAATATATTCCGTCTAACAGAACCACTGGATTTAACAGCTGATTTTTAACTGACTTTACACTGTGAAATTCTATTAATAGAGGTACCCTAGTCACTTTGTTTAAAATATGGAGAGTAGAGATAGAAAAAATTAACCTTTAGTAGTCTTTAATATAAAATGCAATAAATTTTCCAAAATAAGAATATTATGACACACTAGTGCCAATTTATGCTGACAAAAGCTGATATCAGCTTCTTTCTAACTAAAAATTCATTTCACAAAACCTTTATATATTACATGAATATTCAAGTAAACTATTTAAAATATTTAAAAACACAAAAACTGAATTATACAGTGTTTCAGAGAGAAGGTTAATTTGGGAATGATGTCGTGTCCAACTACATATACTTATAGATATACTTTTTCTTATTTTTAAGACCATCATGATAACTACCTGATATGGCAAGGAATCCTTGTCGCTAATATGATATTTTTCAATGTGTAACTTCAAAAAATAAAATGATAAGGATTTAACACATCACTATTCTGTATACTGTGTGACACTGAATCACACTACTGGCTTCCCTTTGTAAAGTGCTGAGTAACAGCCAAATTACATCAGATTTAACTGGAGACGATGGTGCTCAGTGTCTTGCAAAAAGTCACAACTGAACTTGTGACTCACAATCAAACAATAAAATAAAAAAAGCAAGTTCAGCTGAGTAGCGTGTGTGTTCACCAGTGTCAAATCTTTAACAAAATCCTGAAAGACTAACAACGCTTTTCTTGCAGGCTGCGTTCTTTATATCCATCAGCTGCAAGGACATTAAAATATTTTATTAATGATTCAAACACTGGACACCTCCTCTAGTTGAAGGTGAGTTGCTCACTAGTTTTGGTCAAGTGGCTTTTGGGAAACTTTCAGAGCAAAATAACCCAGCAACAGGTAATTGGGATGGAAAATGCAAATCATGCACAGCTATATTACTGCAAGAATTGAGTAACATGCAAGACAAAGAAAAGGTCAGAACATACCGAAGTAGCAATGGTTAAGAAGTTAGTAAAGTTTTCACAGTGTTTCATACAGCCTTTTACTTTAACACAAGTGCATCACTTACCACCACTATTGCTCAGACATGTTTAAACATCTCTTGGCCATGCAGATCAGTTTGAGAAGAAAACAGCAAATTACACTTCTTAGGCATTTTTAGACATTAAGTACAACTTATAAATTTATTTTTGTATTCAGTCTTTTCAAACAGGTGTTTTCAAGTTATCATTGTTCTAAGTGTTGGGCTTTAACATTCCTTCCAATTTTGCTGGATCCTGAGCGCTAAATGCTCAAAGGACTGGCCAAATTATACAAAGCTAAGCTTTGTTCAAATAGCCCAGTTATTACATAAACAGAAGGTATAGGGAATTTCTTACTGACACTTCTAAATTTCTTCCTTCCTAACCTTGAGATGATTCTAACCTTGAGATTGTTGAATTTTAATCAGTTGTTCGCATACATCTTTGCCTCCTGGAAACATTGCTTGGGTGATTTATGAAGGAGTAGAACTAGACTCAGGAACACCACTGACTTTTTTTTCCTCCATCCAAAGAACTAAATACACATTTTTTCCCCACCTGGCAAATTCTATTTGACGCCACATCACCACCACTCAACATTAACTCGTAAAACAGAGACTTACTCCACCGTCAGACACAGCAGGGGAAAAATGTCCAGAGGATAAATGGGAGGCTCTTTATCAGATATAATTGCTTGTTCATAAGGAGAGAATCCAGCTTCCCCTTAGTTATTCTTTCATAAATTAATAATTTGTTAAAATCATAGTCACAAGAATTTCAGCTATTACACAAAATTCAAGTTTAAAAAAAAACAAGAATAAATTAGTTACAGCCTTGTAAACAAATGTTCATTTATGTAACATACTTGGGGGAAAAAAGTTCCTCTATATAATAAATCAGACAGTACAAGGCACACATCACACTTAAGAATCCGAAGTGATAAAACCAGCAGATGCCTTCATCTTCTTTGTTCGCTGGTGTAATTGTGCTATAGACACTGTAAAAATATGTAATATTTTTGTTTACATTACAGTCATTTGAAAATATTTCATGACTGTGCTTTTCCTGTTAAAATACTTGTGCTACTTTGCAGTATGGTATGATCTTGGAATGAATCTTCTCAAATGTTCTCTACAAAGCTGCCAGGGAAAAGGCCAGTTTTTCCATTTCGTTGCAGAGTGCCTTTGAACCAGCCATCCTCACGTTTTTTGTGTACAAAAACAATGTCACCTTCCTTAAGTTCAAGTTCTGCTTCACTCTGAGGAGGATATGACACCACAACTCTATACCTGTATAATTAGAGAAAAAAAAATCCCACTTTAGTTCAGGTTCTTTTTAAAACCTAATGCTTTTAAAAATATTCTTGTGCATGTTAAAACTTATCAAAACAGGAAACTGCCTAGAACCGTTTGTTGAGTAGAACACAGCAACTTAAAAGTTAAGTATATCTTGAACAGAAAATAATAATAGCAACATAATGAATTTAAGTCAAACGTAAGCATCTCTTACCACAATTTTTTAACCAAGATCCCTGTAAAAATGCACTAAAAGGTCAAATAACAGGAGAAAACCCATAAACACATTTTTGGACATAAATTTGCAGGCTCTTCCAGCTAGCATGACTCAACAATATCAAAGCATTCACAGCAGTAATTGGGCATAATCTTATGACTATATGTTTAATATGATGTTATCCCAGGGAATGTTCTAAGGAAAGGCATAGTATAAAAAGATGCAACTAACAAAACACATTAATTTGCATTTGTTTTTAATTATTTGTGTTTATCTTAGAAGCTTTTCAGGAAAAGAACGCATGCCATCTTAATTAGACACAGTTACACAATTCGTGTACTACTATATTAAAACAACATTTTAAAAAGTGTTCAGCCCAACAATTTTCTTTAGCATCTGACCAATAAGAAAAAAGTATGTTTTTCCAATTTTTCACAGTAAAATCATTTTTCGAATATGACTTCCACTACACATTAAATACAGGCTACAAACACTCTTCTATACCTATTTTCAAACATGTATAACACCACTCAATCTAATATCACAGCTTGAGTTCACATCAACCTAAAATTTAAATGTTATAGCTCTGCAGACAATTGTGTCAACTTCTCGAAAGTTTTCTGATAATTATTATAATTGAGTTTCTAGCTACACAGCCAGTAATGTCAGCATGTTGAAATCAAATAGAATCCATGGCTCACTGTAGAATTCAAAAACTTTTAAGGTTAAGAGCCTTCAGTGCAGTGCTAGATGTGTTGGATAAAATCTGATTTCACTCATGAAGAATATAACAGGATACTTTTAGTAAAGGATGAAATACCAACTATAGCTCAATGTACCCATAACAATATAAGTTAATTCTGTAATGCTGATACAGAAAAAGATGTGTTATAGTAGTGCATTCTGCCTAAGAACAAATAAAACAAAAATAAAGTCTGTCCACGCTGTTAGAAATATTCAGAAAAAGAGTAGCAGCGTGGTGTAAAGAGTTAAAGTCTTTTGGGAAATGTACGTATAGCAAATTATATTAGGACTTAATCAGTCATCACATTTTGTGACTTATAAACTATGACTTTATTTTAATTATCAAAATCCCCAGATTTTAGAGCACTGAAATTATTAGATTCATGCTTCATAGAAGCTACCAAGCCAAATTATGAGATTATCAAATGTACAGCTTCAGAACGTTACTTGTCCAGCCTAGATAGCCTGGCAAACCCCTGCACTAACTTCTGCCATGGGCAGCTTGGGTTTCAATGCTGCCTTAAGACATAAGAAGCAAACATTTTTAATAGACCATAAGTTCTCTTAAGAATGTATACTACTTGACATAAACAACAGCCTCTACTCAGACAGGACAAGATAGTAAAAGATAAAGGACTGCAATAAAGCTATGATGAACTTCTACTATTGCAATAAATGGTTGCTTTGGGGGCTCAAAATTAACCATCACACTACAGAACACACACTATATTTATCTAAAAGAAAGCCCATTAAAAATGAGTGTTAAGAAAGAATACCTGTATTACTTACCTTCCATTCTTTCAAATTGTGCGCTGTAAATATTTGTTCCACTTGAAATACCCTCGTTTCAGTTTCTAATGCTGTCCATAAGTTACCTCTGCATTCTCCTGAATTAATAGACTAGTCTATTCCTTTCCTAGCTTCTGCTGCTGGTTCCTTCCTAAGTGTTAAAACCAACAACTTAGCAAATACCCATCTTCTCTTTGCCCTCCCTAGCCCATCACCAACTTGCACAGAAATCCAAAGCTTTCCATACAGATTTGAACACTCACACCCCTGCAGTAACTTAGTACCTCTCATTAGCTTTCCAAATATTTTGATATTCATCTTTTAATGTTATGTCTAATACAAAGCACAACACTCCTGGCATTTAAGTGCTGTTTTACTATCTTCTGCAATGCTTAATCAGCAAGAAACCTACAAGAGTTTGTGCCTTTAAAATCACACCATCTCTTCTTATTATGGCAAACCAGCAAATTTCATGTCATATTTTACAAATTCTGTTTGCCCAAACAGAGGTGATCCCATCCAGACTCATCATAAATTCATACAGCTGTCCATTCAGATCACCTTCTATCAACTATGGAACAAAAATTATTCTTCTATTACCTATTTCATCATTTACAACAGACTGTCAAAATTACCAATGTTATGCAGAATAAAGAGCTTATGCTTCAGCTCAAAAATTCATTGCCATGTTCCTGGAAAAAAACAACCACATTTACTAAGTGTGGGTTATGTTTTGGAAAAACTTTTTCATTCCCACGTCTGAATCTCCAAAACACTTCCTTGTTTATCTCCCTATTCAGTATTTGCAAACATTTTCAGTGTCTGAAGGTCAAATTTGCAGATCCTTTTGGTCACGTAATCTATGAATACTTTTAATGTGCACAGTATATTCATTAGTGACTTATAAACTACAACTTTATTTCAGTTACAACAATCCCCCATCTGCCCAGTATATTTAGATGCACAGTATGTGTTTTCTTTCTATTTGCTTTGACTGTTTTACAGTATTTTTTAAATTATGTTTCAAAATATTATTCTTTCTAATAAGTTAGTGATCAAATATTATAAAAATGAACTTGCAACAGCTTCCCAGAAGCAACCACTATGTTTGCTATGAGTTCTTTCCTGATATTCCTAATGTGTCTGGCTGTATCCCACAGTGCTCTTGCACTTCGTATTTGTGATTTTTTTTTTTTAGGGGGGTGAAGGTGACCTATCTTCACATTTCTCCATTCTACTTTTCATTGGTAATATTGGCATTTCTGACACACTTCAATAACATGAAAAGGATTACATCTTTCACGTGTCTCTCTTCCTTCATCGCTTCAATTTCACTAAATACTGATCTTCTTCCAAGCTATTTGCAGTTATTTTTAGGCTGTTTTACTTGTGTTTTTCCTATTTTGTTCAATGAATCATTGGTCCAGTCACCTAGAGGATACTTTCACATATGCAAAAAAAAATTTAGCTGAGGAAAGCAGACAACAGGAAGTTGGAATTACTGTTATTACACTAAAGTTTATATTAAACTTTTCAGGTTTTTTTTTTGTTTGTTTTTTGAATTTTTACTTTTCACCTCACCTATATACTGCTGTTGTGCAGCTTTTGCATCTACTGAGCAGGTGCCTTGATGCACTGATCAACTCCCTTCTAGGGGGGAATGGTTCTGAACAGAGTCACATGCTGCCAGACCTGATAAAACCTGTTGCCCTCTAAAGCCACGAGCCTGCTCACTGGAAGCAGATATTACACCAATCATTCTGGGTGGAATTAAATGGCTTGGAGCCACTTTACTGGCAGAACAAAATTTCTGCTATCTTTCACTATAACTGGATGAAGGACTTGTTTTATAGTTTAGGTTACACAGT
Organism: Anser cygnoides; assembly: GCF_040182565.1. Lineage (NCBI taxonomy): Eukaryota > Metazoa > Chordata > Aves > Anseriformes > Anatidae > Anser > Anser cygnoides. Next base: position 53,322,143 of record NC_089876.1, read on the forward strand.
GATGTGCGTTTAGGTTCGACTTCAGGTCTTTAACCCCCTTGTGGAGTGCTGAAAAGTTTATTATTACAGTGCTATATATTTACTGTAAAACCTAAGGCTATTTAATCAATGCTTCCTTCTAAAAGAGAAAAGTCTTGAAAAAGATTTGGTACCACTGTAAGACAACTTGCAGCTTGGCTGGGGGACCAGAAGAATGACTGAACACCATTGCAAAGTCGCAGGTGATCTAACACCCTTTGTGAGGAGAAAACAATTCTCCAAACTGCTCCAAACTGGAAGCGAGGCTTGGCTGAAATTTGTTTAACGTTTCTCCTTATCCTATACAATGAACATATGAAAGAGCATGGACACCATTGGGCAGTCAACCTAGCTCAAAGGAGAAGAGTACAGTAGTGGCAAGTAAACTACTGGTTTGCTACAGAGGAGACCTGCAATATTAAGATGGAAGGGAATGCCATCATCTTCTCTTCCTTCAGAGAAATGGCTACAGGTATCACGGTATTTATGTGCAAATCCATACCACAAAGAACCTGTGCGCTATCAAATATGCTAATCCATTTATTCTGTATAACTGGAAACAAATCTCTTTAATGGTTCACTTTTTTTACTTCCTCTCTTCTGTAGAACATACATTAAAGATACTCTAAGAGAACCTGCAATTCTAGTGAATGGAGAAACAGTGGGATTACAATGAGAATGTACTCCTGTGTCTTTAAAGGAAGCCAGGACTCCAGAGAAAACTCAGTGTTAAACAGGAATATTTTCAAGTGCTTTTCAGAGTTGATTCAGACACTTTTTCTGCCAATTCACCCAGAATATCAGCAGAACCTGACTCCTAAATCCTCTAGTCAGATTTGAAAATAAATCTTAAACACTAATAATTATAGTCCAAAGCTAGAGTCAGAATAGAAAGAGTACCATTGCTTTTTTCCAAGCAGACTGTAGCCTGTGATGGCAATATTGATACGTAAGAGCAGAACAATTTTAGCAGGAGATTTCTCTGTTCTTTTGCTTTTTGCTAAACTTATTTTCCTCCTCAACTCCAAATTTTCACTGAAGATACTATTGTGCTATCAGTCGGTTCCCCACACACCCCTTCTGAGAACTAGTAGGATTGACTGATGCTTCTAAGTTACTCTGAAGACCTTGAGTACAAGGTGAGTTGTACATATTATTAAGCAACAGATTTGAAGCAATTCAGCCTAAAGAAACAAACTTAACAAGAGCATATCAGCAAGAAAAGTATTAATACTGCCCTGAAAAGGACAAAGAGAACCCAGATGAAATTCTATTTAAATGTGCTGACAAAAGTATAATGACTCTACATGACTATCAGGGAGAATTATTTTGTGGTAGCAATTATCACTTAAATAAACATTAAGGACACAGATTTATACTAAAAGGAATGTTTGAGTGTATATTATTATTATATCAATAAAAGTATACAGCATCATTTGAAATAAGTAGTAACAAGAAAACTCCATCATGGAAGTGAAAAATCCACATTTTGTGAGGATGCAAATAGCTTTATGTTAATATCCACTGGTCATACCAGGATGAATTTGATATTGTTGTCACATTCAAAGCATTAAAATATACTATTGTGCCAAACAGATTCGTGATAATGTGAAAATAAATTGTTAGTTTTAAAGCAAAGCCCTTCAGTTTTTACGTTCTATCTATGAATGTAATCTACTTCAGAAACTTAATATGAAATAAAATATTTCCTGCAAGAAAATTGCATAGAAACAGTAATAACCTTTAAAAAAAACGCTAAAGGTATGACAGAAGTCAAATAAAAGACGAAGTAGAAACTTACATACTGTCTGGCTCTTAAGACACAAATGTAGCTTAAGATCAATGGGACTCTGAAAGTACAATGGTATGCCCACACACCATGAGTTAATAGTATCAGAACAAAGTCTACAGTAGTCAGCATGAATCAATTTAGTCTTAGAACTGTTATACTGCAACCCTATTTTTTTCTGTACGCCACACAATCCTGTAGCTACTGCAAAAGAAATCCTATGACATTCTTCATATTGCTTGTCTACTACCAAGGGTAATAAAAAGAGACAGAAGTTAGAAAACTGCCACTTCCTTCACAGCCTGTGCAGCCTACTGAGGAACTCTAAATTTGAAAATAATAGGTGGACACAAAATAAAAGGGACAGAACTTTAAAGCAACTGCCTGTCAGCTTCAGAGACCCAACAACTGTGCGCTTTTTAGGCTTACTTGCCAGGATTCAGAGGTTGCCCTACAGATTCCTGTGTGGAATGCACAGTAACAGGGCCTTCATACAGTAAAGCCATCTCTGCAACAGTTTAAGAAATTACATAGTAAGCCTAAGCATAGATAAGTGCCTTATTCAACATACATTTGGGTTGGCAATTATGTACTGCTAATAATCCTGAAGACTAACCTGATATTCACATATGCAAGATTATAAAGTGTTCTGTTTTATCTACCTCAGTTCTCATACCAGGTCTAGATCACTGTGTTTGAGTGTCTTTTTATGCCAAAACTTTAAAGTAACACAGAAAGAAAACAAACAAACATTAGAGTTGGCTGGTAAGTATATAAAGCAATGTTAAAAGAGCAAATTTTATTTTTTCTACAAAACCTCAGCATTTTGAAGAACTACTAGCAGTTCTAATACACAGCAAATATCCATGTGCAGTTTTTTCCTTGCTTTGCCTAAGTTTCACGACAGGGATAATTTACCTTTCACAGACAAGAGGCCTGGACTCATTCAGGACCGGACCCAGGGACGAGCACGGCTGCCGAGGCGGTGGCGCTATCGGAATAGCGGAATCCAGGGAACTTGTCTTCCGATGCTGCGTCTCCTGCGCCAGCCCAGAGACCTCGCAGTCGGTGGGACAGGATCCAGCTTTGCCGTGACAACCTGCTGCCGGAAGCTCTGGCCCAACTGCACCTTGCAGGGCTAACTCTGCAGCTGCTTGCTCAACCTCCAGAGTTGGTGATGCTGGAGGTGACAAGCGGGGCTTGCGTTTGGTGGATGCTCCAGAAAGCAGCTTCAGCAACCCCTTTTTTTCTTTCTGTGAACCAAAAGCAGTGCTTCATTTTAGAATGAAGGCATTCCACAAAGAGTTGAACACTTCCTTCTTACAGATGTCACCTTGATCAGAGACGACTCAAGTAAATTATGAGGAAATGCTTGATATTGTACAAATTATTACAAGAGTTAATTATGAAAATTATAAAAGAGAAAGACAATTATTAAAATTCTAAAGAGAAAAACAGTAACTCGTTTAGACCATAAATATGCTAAGCCCTTTTGCTTAGTTAAGGTAAGTTAAGGCCTACTTTAAAAAGCCAATGGCACTGGCCCAAAAGGTTGTCTAGAAAAAGGAGTGAGGAGTTAGATTCCCACAAAGGGATTCTAAGAAGTAAACATTTAGTTAACAAGGAAGTTTCTAGGAAGGAATAAAGAATCATTTCAAACCAACCAGGGAGAAAAGTCTGCCCTGGAGGCCGCTGTTTAGATAAGTGTCTTTTATTTACCCTCAGTAAGGGAAGACCTTCATGATTTAGCAGAAATTTGCCACAAGGGGAATGTATTGTGTTTTGCTGTTCTGCTAGAGGGGGGAATTGTAAACATTCTTTTTGCTTGTCCAGACAGGAATCCCTGAAGACTAAGACTTACCCTAAAGAGAATTATTTAAGTAGCTTTTGTGTTTGTCTTTTAAGGGGTGTGGCAGTGATCTTCTTACCAACCCTTTGACTAAGTGAATTTAGTGCTTATGAGAGGTGCCAGACTGTAAGCCCTGAAGACAAAAATAAGCTATTTAACCACAGAAAGAGAAAAGCTAAGCAATATGAGATTTTTATTATAGCTTGGGATGCAGTGGAATTGGTGAACTGTGAATGAAAAATCCTCTGTCTTTCTTCCAAGTCTCCAAGAAATTAAAGCTATTTCAGGAAAGAACTGCTGTCTACAAAATAGGAAAGAAATACAGAAACTCAAAGAAATTAACACGATCCAAATATGTTAGCATCTTCAACCTTAAACTCTAAATCTATTTTCTAAAAGTCCTGCCTAAAGGCACCTTGGTCTGGATTCAGTGGTTACAGCTAAATCCATTTAAAAAAAACAAAAAAAAAACTTCTAGGTTCCTCCATTCAACAATAATCAGCAAAAACAATTAAAAAGTGGGTGAGATTACTGTTACAAACCTATGATTAAAACCTTCAAAAACTTCATTAAGGATTGCATGTAGGTGAAAAGTAGCAAGGTAATGTTTAAAACATTTGAGATCTAAAGGAAATTGTCAAAAACAGAAAAAAAAAAGATTCCAAATAGACCACAACTGTAAAAGAAAACCACTCAGAAATTTGGAGGAATGTTTCTGCCAACAATGTAACATAATGACATGGTTTGTTGGACACTGAAAATGAGTTCATACACAGAGAAAAGTACTTTAAATGGAAGGAAGAGAAATGGAATCACTAGAAACTCTACTGACCTCCATTTACAAAAGATACTTATGTGATTGATATTGCAGCTTACCTCCTTTTCTTTGTGCAATAAGCATTCCTTATAACCTTTTTCATAATCTGTCTACTTAATAAGACAAATGTTGTAATACTATAAGTAAAATTAATGTTTCATAATTGATTTTTTTCACTTATTTATACAACCTAAAGGAATACTAGTTTTTACTAAATATGAATTTCATTTTGTTAGTACTAAACTTCTTATGTTTCTGTAAGTTTTTGTTGTTGTTGTTGTTTTCTTTTTTTTTCCTTACTTTTTTTTTTCCCCATTACCAGGGTAGTATACCAGTTTAGAGATTCTTACTGATAACAATTACTAACCATGCAACTTTCTAAAGCATCTGGTCACAGTTCCAGAAAAGAAAATATTTAAAATTCCAAGAGTCAGTCTAATAGCTCTTCTGAACTTTACCAGTTCACCTTTTTTCACCACTAGAGGCATGAATCTGCTACCCTATTTTAACCCTTCTCCAAGGTCTGCTCTGTATTTTATCCCTCCTAAATTATTATGGATTGGCCATGAATGGGCTTGCTGTAGTCACAAAATGGCTGCCTGCGATTCAGGCTCAGCCTTGTAAACTTACAGCGCTCCAATTCAGCAAATGTAAGAAATAAATACAGATTTCTCAAAAGTTTGCATGATAAAAATTGGAGAATGCAAGGAAGTGACTTGATTCTCTACCCACCTTGCCATCCTTGTCTGCTTTACTGACAGCAGCACTTCCACCAGCTGCTAAAGCACTCTCTGGAGATGCAGGAGCTCCAGGGTGAGTGTTTACAGTTCTCCCACTAATATCTCCCTCCAAAGATGAAGCAGCAACGCTGGGAGAATTCAAAGAAGCTGCTGCACATGACAGAGGGATGGTTGAGCGGTTCACATTCACAGCTGTGACGTAAGCAGCAGTATTTGGAAGCTGGGGCTGGAGCTGCTGGGAGGCAACGGAGTGGTGGGGAATGATCACAGCTGCAGGAATAAGGCATGTTGGACTCTGTGCTTGTATGGGTGTGACTGCTGCCGTAGGTCTTTCTTGATTGTGTGCAGCAACTAGAACAAAAGAATAATATGCAAGAGAGTTCATCTTTTCGTAACACAGAAAGAGAGGTACTGTCACTGTGTTATAACTAATCAATTACAAGAAGTTTCCTTCCTACCTGTGCCAATTCCATTTATATTACTATAATAGCAACTTACACAGCATCCAATTTAACTCAGCATAATAAAGTGGCAGCATACACCTGGTAACCTACCTGCACCACTATGCAACAGAAGATTAACATCACCGCAACTACTGTGGAGATATCCAAGCTGCTAAGTAAAATGCTTCACATAAGAACAGAAATGCAAACATTACATTTTAGTTCACAAGAGCTAGTTAAATCCTGCCTGGAACTTGTTTGTTCCTTTTAATACGCTGTGTAGTTGTCAGGGCATATAAAACAATGTAGGAAGAAACTCTCCTTATAGAAGCTGCTAAAAATATAATTGGATTGTTTTCCCTAAACTACTCACAAAATCACAACAGATTTAGTGGGTCTTTCAAACAATAAGTACAGTGGCAATTACTGCTGTGAGTGGTTTCTCTGAAAACGTAAGCTATTGTCTCTTGGGGTGTTTAAATATAGGAACGGATTTACTCATACCCTTGTGAAATAAAAGCAACATTTACACTGGAAGTTGGAATGAATACACTAAACTGGGCTGCAGCCTAGCTGCAAAGCACAGACCTCTGCATGAACTAATTTATCCTTTCCAAGAAGCAACATTGCTGTCATAGTTATATCATCAACACTACATGCTTTAGATCATTAAAACAGGCTGGGTATCTCTGTACAATTGGGTGGCATGGAGTGTAGACATTTCACCCAAACATCACGAGGCAAAACGCCGCATTCCATTGCTGCACGGCCTCTTTCCTTCAAATACACTGAAACGGAGTATCTAGAGAGAGGTCATCTCTCTAGCTTGGCAAGCATACTTCTCAAATACATCAATTCACTTTGATTTTTCTAATACTAATTAGAGTTGCGGTCTTCTTGTAACTGATACGCTGGCATCAAGCCTCTAGCACTCGCTCTGTTCTGCTCTCTACTAATCCCCTGGGTATATTGTACCAACAGTGTATTAGAGAAGCCTGACACAATTCACAAATGGGATATAACAATACTACAGTAAGTATTATACCCAATTATAATCTCTGAGATAAGAAACACAAGTTGTTTCCTAAAGAGAAAGCACCACAAATTGCTACGTGTATTTTCTGATATGTAAGCTCTCCCACTGTAGCAGACCTTTTCTAAGTACCATGAACATTTCAAAAAGGAAGAGTGCAGGCTTGCCTAAAACCAACAGCAGCAAGCTTTTTGGTATTAAAAAAGCCAACTGTTAATGCTGCCTTTTGTTCCTGACATAAAGTCAGTTTTCTTACAAGTAGCTGCTACTCTTCAAGCTATGTCTATAATTGCATGCAAACAATGGAGTACAAGTATGGAATAGCTTTCTTGTTTTGTTTCCTGATCCCTGATGAAATCCATAGGAAAAGGCTTCAAGTTCCCCTGCTTTCATGTAGTTCATCTTTTAACGAAATAGGCAGAATATACACTTCTTTTCCAGTTCCTTTCCATCAAAGAATGCATCCCCCTCACTGCAGATGACGATGAGCAACATCTCACTAAGATCATTTGAAGAAGGATCCTCAAAGTCCTGAGCTAAACTGAAAGTGAAGAACAGCCCTGCAAATGCAGCATTAGCCTGCGAAGCCCTGCTGAGAGAATAACACTCAGCAAGCAAAAGCTCAAGATGATCACATTTCAGATGCTGACTACACAGTTTTATGTAACATTTGCACATAAAGCAACCATTATTGCTTCGGTTCTAGTTAAACAGGCCATTACAAGAACAGATCTATATTTGTGACCGAACTGTGAGTGAACAGTACACCTTTACACTGCAATCCAATGTTAAGTTCCCTGTGAAGAGAGCGCAGCCCCTTTGAATTTTCCATTTGGGACCTGAAAAGTTGGTGGAAAGCACGTTGTCATGTTTTCCAGCTGAATGGAACTGTAAGAGCTTATTCATCTTGACAGAAGTGCAGAGACAGAAAAGCCTCTGGAGCCCACAGGAACCTTCTCCTTTGTGCTGTCACTTGCAAACTTTTAGACAGCTCAAAAGAAGGATTTAAAGTAAGAACCACCTGTGCCTGAGAGGCAAAAATGTACAGATGTTTTGCTAGGTTTCTCTTACCAGCTGCCAATAGCACCTGGTGTGTTTTTGTTGTTGTTGTTGTTTTTAATTTAAAGGTAAAGAACAAAGTGGTTACAAAGGACTATCGCATGTCTTCCAGCCTCAGATCAGTCTGGAGGAAGATGGGCCAATTAAAGAAATAAAGCATCTAAAGACACATGCACATTTTCTACCTCCAAAATCAAACCTGGTGCTGATATCTGAGCATGCATAAGGTGTTTTAGGAGATGACCCCAAAGGAAGAGTGGGCTAAACCACAGATATTGAGACCATAAAAAATAATCATCCTTAATCTGGTAACAGATTATACCATTGGCATCTCATTTTCTCTCCTGCTCTGCCAATTAGGATGTAGTGATTAAAAAAAAGTTCCATTCATGATTCTTTTAATCTAAGAAATCTTAGGGCCCAAATACAAGGCTGGAAGATGGAACACTCGGATAGTTAGCAGTGGAGGTTTATGTTGCTGTGTTGTTTTTTTTTTTAATTATTATTTTTCTTCCTCTTGAGGGCCTAGGAGCAACTGGAACAGCTTATATTCCAGATGCATGGTATTTTCCTAGCCTGGCAAATCCACAGAGGAGCGCATAGATTTGGTAAACAAAAACTCTTGAAAATACCACTATCAATCTGTTTGGATCTGAGTTTAAATAACAAGAAGGCATGTTTCACTATGATGTGGCCCGCCCCAGACAGTAAAGGCAGAGTTATACCTGTCAGAAATACTGAGTTTTATGACATAGATGGTACGTATCTTGAAGCTAGTCTAGTCTTAATGGTTTCAGAGTCAAAGCTGGAAAAAGTTAAAGTCAAGTGTAGAGAACAAATCAGAAAGCATAAAAACCAGCCCTGAGCCCTGAAAAGAAATATGAATGAATGCTAAAAGTCTTCAAAGATGTTAGGTGAGAATTTAAGAACGAATGCTAAATTAGAGCAATCTGTAGTTGTTACGCAGTTAGCACAAAAACATAAGCTATGACTCAGATGTTCTTATCACTTTTATTACTACATGAATTGCATATTAGTCGGGAAGCTCAAAGAAGGTCTTCATCCCAGATACTGATGGAAAAACAAAAATTTCCACCTAAAATACCTGTATATAAGTTTCCAACAGTAGGAATACATATGTACACACAATTGCTTGGAGGAGAATAATAAAAGATTGATGAATTTAGAGAGATATACTGGCATTTCAGAAAGCATTCAGCTCTATAAAATACTATAAAAATACTTTAGAAAAACAGAAACATGTATTTACACATATTCTGACTCAAGCCACCTGTCCAGACAAACTCTATAGTTTGTGTACCACAAAGATACTACTGCAAATACAAAGCTTTTTTTATTATTATTATTTTTTTCTTTTACCTGTTCTAACTGCGTTGCGAGCCTGGTTGACTGTCATTTGTCCTGTCACATGCATAAGGACCTTGGTTTGTGGACTAGTTTGGATATGTGCTGCAGAAACCACAGCTGTGGGTACTGTGCTGGAGTTCACTGCCACACCGTTCCCCTGGAGCTTCTGAGATGTTCCACTAGCAGTGGAAGGGCTGACCATAGTTACCACTCGTCCTGTTTGGCCCGCAGTAGACATGGGGACTTTTGTTTGTGATGCACTTGTCACTGTCCTGCCAAAATTGAAAACAAAACACTAAAACACAACTGAAAAATATGCCAGTTGCTGACGCCTACAGGTTTTTCATTATTTAGTTTTAGGATTAGGACCTGAAACTAGACACCTAGGAACTATTTAGACACCTGTATGAAAATGTACCTTGTAACTGGAGCCACATAATTGCCAGGAAAAACACCAATCTTGCTTGTGTGCATGGAAGTTCCCTTGAACCAGCCATCTTGGCAGCGTTCAAATACCAAGAACATTTCTCCCTTCCGCAGTTCCAGTTCATCCTCCTTTCGAGGAGTGTAAGGGTATACAGCAATATATCTACAAGACAGGAAAGTAGATGCAATTGTTAAATCTAAAACCATTAAAAACATCACTTGTGTTTTCTAGCTGAGAGAGTTCAGGGTCAGAGATGAGAAGGCATGGCAGAAAGGGTTGTACGGCAGTTGATCAATCACACTGTTACAATATTAAAACAGAAAGTTATGGTAGTAACGAGGAGAACAATGACCATTAAAAACACTGTAAGATGTAACACTTCCAATAAGATTGTCCATTTCCTTAATTAAGTTAGTGACCTCTAAATATGTGATTAATGACTCCAAATCCCATCAAAACCTACTCCTCTCTCACTACACTTCCTTCTAATCTCTTACACTAGGTGACATGCCAACTTTTGGGAGGAGGAAATGGGGGGGAGGGGAAGGAAATTTTCTGTTAGTAGGGAATGAAAGATCAGCATCAGAAATACTTATCAAATTGCAAAATTGGAATCTTCCCATGCAACTGCAGTGTAAAGAAAGATACTGGAACTGGAAGTCTATGGGTAAGTTAGTTAGCAGTTGTTCACCTTTTAAAGTTTCTTCACTTTTTTTTCCTGCAAAGCAACATTAATGTATAATATAGCACATTTGAAATCATAGTGAAAATTGAGAAAGCGTTTTACTTTTTTTTTTTTTTAATATTAGTAGAAAACTGTCTGGATTTACAGAGAGAAAAAACAACAAAACTGCAACTTTTTTATTTGCATGCTGGAATATTCCTACGGAAGTCTTCAAATAAGAATGCAGAGTGTCATATTAAAAAGCAATACATGGTGTTCTATTTTCTGCCACAATTTGAACATTAGAAAACTGTTTAAATTGTTTACATAAAAACATTTATGTAATTATGGACCCTGATCTACAGGAAATGGCATTCTAATAAATCACATTTTCTCAAAAAGAATGTATTTTTCGTAAGATGTAGCCAATCAGGGTAGATGGGTAGAATATCCCGTTTTAGAAAAGGATCCACAGTTACTTGCAGTGCTAGTCTTTCCCACTCCCCTTGTTACCCCAGGGGCAGAAAGAAGGCTTTATAAAACATTCTCTGGTCAAAGTTGTCTTTTACACACAGTAACAATAGCATTAACTGCGTGCTTATCTACTTTGTACTGTATTTGTATTCTTCGTTGTCTACCCAAGAATTTTTGCATTACCTGCAAAAATGCTTTAAAGGCAATATAGGTACATAGTAAAGCAAGTCCATAATATGCTTTAAAGGCTACACATAACACGTTGGCAACAAAAGGCTTCACTAGCACATGATCTACAAAGCCACATGCTGAACCTCTATGGGAAAGCAACTGATGTGCCTTAATTGGTGTTCATTAACTTCCCTTTTAGTTAAATCATTACAAATTTCATTAGTATCCTCTTATAGAGCAACCCTTTGAAGATGGAGGATTGGAATAAATGAGATGGGAACTTGATTAACTACACAAAGTACAATGATCCATAAGAAGCAGCATTAAAATGCTCAACATTGAAGAAACAGCCCAAACCCAGATGCACCTGCTGTACAAGATGGGCGCTCTTTTGGAGTGGGAGGAAACCTGGTGGGAAGATAAAAAAACAAAGAAAGAACAAAAGCAGCCCTTGCATTATTCAAATGTGTCCAATTACGTGGTTCAACCACTCCTGATTTTTATTTTTTCTTTTCTTTCTTACTCTCCAAACTGCACACAAAGAAGCTTCCGAGAAGAAAGATGTTGTCAGAAGCACATGTTAATACACAAAATATTTTCACCCAGAAGGATGATGCACATTTGCTTGTACAAGTGTGAAGACATAATACTAACTAGCAGCTTTCTGCCTTCATTCCAAATTGACACCCACTAATTAACTGAACTGTAGAATCCTCAGTCAAATTTCAATCGCATCTCAGACAAGCAGACTGGCAATGATATGCTAATATAACAGTCTAAATGAGATACAGCATTTCTATGTTTTGGCATAAGTTATTCCATATGAGAATAGCCTTTTCATTCCATGCATAACAGAAAACACTGAATAAATTCACTCCTGTGTTTGCCACTTGCAAGTTACATAGTCCTCGTCACTGACTCAAAGATTCATTCATCTTCGACACGATAAACGTTTTATATTTTTGAAGTGAGTGTTTCCTATACACAGCAAGAGCTGATGATATTTGCTTAAGGCATAAATAACCCTCAGTACAAAGGCCATTTGAGGATATCACCTTTATGCATGCCTTGTTTTTGTTCTAAGTTGTACACGTGGTTTCCTGGGAATTTTAGCAGAACCTAGCCAGCTGGCACAAAGTAAGTACAAATGAAGTTATTGATCTCGTTGCATTGTTCTGATTGGCAAAAAGTTTCAATTTTACTTACACACTTGGACGAGTTTGTGGTCGTAAATGTGTCATTTGGTCAGCTGATCCTGATGTCGGCCTTTGTATTACACCTGCAGACTGAGGTCCAGAAGAAGCTGATGCAATGATTGCAGCAGACAAGAGAGGTGGTGGTGGAAGTGGGGGATTCATATTCTGATTTTTTGAGGGAAAAAAAATAGCAACAGATGATCAATATTGTTTGATGAGTTGAATCGGCTGAAAGAGAAGTATGATATGCTAAGAAAATAAACAAAAAAATCAGCTAGAGTTCAGTATTCCATTACTTACTGGTAAAATATAACTGGAGAGTTAGGTTTGTTTGTATTTCACTTTTTGCATTTTAAAATCTTGAAGTCTTGGCTGCTAATTACGCAAATGACAAGCAATTTCTCAGCAGAGGAAAAACAGAAAGCATTGTTTCTAATTATAACATCTTTAGGATAGGACTCAAAAAAAAAATGCAGAAGCCTTCCAGGAGGTAGATTTTAACATCCTACTGCTGACTGTACTTCAAAACATGATTGTTTTTGTAACCTGAAGCTGAAACATAATATGCCATTCAGCAGTAGTGCACCCAAAACCACCCCCTTCTGGGGAAAATTTTCTTTTGATGTATGGGTAACAAAAAGCAAGCACAATATGAGACTATAGCCACTGAGCTATTGTTACCACTTTTGCCTATTCTTCTAGTTTAAAGAGTCAGCTTTTGAAATTCAGTATTATCGAGATCGGTAATCTTTAACAAACACCCCAGTAAAAAGGCACAGTGCTTTACAGGCAGATCCTAAGGGGGGTCCTGCCTACAGGATTCTATGCCTTTTGAGGCTCAATGGAGCAATTGTTACCTTCTGTTCTATAAAGCCTTAGACAATTCTTTAGGACTTCACGTACCAACACTCCTGGGAAAAGTCTCTCACAAAAGGAGAACTTTTCTTCCCCCCTTTCCAAAAATAATTATTTGTGTTACAACAAACAGAAAAAAAAAAGAGTAATAAAAAACTCAAACATTTCAAAATGTGAAACAAAATTCATTTCATACATGATCTTTGACTTAAAACAACCCTTTAATACTGAAGCAAAACTCTAAATAATGCCACTTTAGATCTAAAAAAACCCACATAAGAATATAAATTACCAAAATGTACTGAAGCATTGCCTGGCTCATCCAGTACATCAGCATATAAATGCACAGCACTACATTATTGCTTTGGAAAAATATAATTGAAAGTAATTTTAATTCCCCTCAAACAGCCTACTTCTAAAGTTTGTTGTTTTTCTAAACAAAAATCTCTAGGCAAAGGAGTTCTGCACTGTGGGATTATTACCTCACTGCATTTTGAGAGTGTTAATAAAAATATGATTCTCTGAACTAGTCTTACTTGTCAAGAAACAGTAAAGTACTAAATTATTAAAAGGAACAAAATCTAGAGAAAACTGATTATCTCTTACAGTAAGCATAATTTCACCGTCAAACTTCCTATGCTTAATTAGATCTGAATAGCAATGTAAATTGCAAAGTAGTTATTTTTTATTTATTTTTCTAATCATGCTTTTTTAAAAAAAAAATCAAACAGATCAACTGTATTCTATACAAAGCAGACGTGACCTGCTCGTGAAGCATAACTGTGAGCTTTCATACTAACTTAGTTATTTACAAGAATTGTATATGCATTTGCTTTATATTCTAGATCCCCATCCATTCAACAGTATTTTAAAAATATCTTAAACATCCATACTGAAATACTAACATTGCTCTTTCAACTGCTTTCCAGCAGAAGTTAATTCCCTCTCCCAATCAGCTTCAACAAATGCCTTGGATGAATCCAGACTGAAAAATGTGAGAACCTTTTAGACAACTGGTCTATAGAATACAAATTCAAACCCTTTTTTTAGGAATCTAGATTTCCTTACACATAGGGAACCTGTAAATTCACATTAGAGATGGTTAGCTGGAAATCTTTAAATACTTATTCATGCCCAATATCAAGGTGTCAATATTTCACACTTCCTGTATCTCTAAACATATATATACTGGGCATTGTATTTTATTCATCTGACCACACAACATACACAGATTTTTCAGCTGCAATAAAGGCCATCTTCCCAGCTCTATTTTATTTTGCTCCATTAAGGTTCTGCTCTCCTTCCCGTGTCTATTACTATGGTAATGAAACCTGCAGTGAGCCACAGCCCAATTAAACTCCAGAAGACTTGGCAAGTACTTAGAAATCCAAACAAACCACCTGATAGGCTTTAGAAGACAACTGCTCCTCAGCTTGCACTGCTACAACTTAATAAAATAGCCCCACATGCTCTAGCTAAATTTTCAAAAAGTTTTCTGGCATGTATCCATTTCTGTAGCTATTGAGAACCGTATCTACCTCTACAGCACACGCTAGCTTTGATGGTTTCCTTATTCAACATTTTGTGAAAAAATATATGCAAACTCCCCTGTGATTTAATAAAATATATTCATCAAAATAAAGTATTTTTATTTCAAGCAGTTGAGTAGGAAAAAATTGAAACTTTCTGCAGCTACTCTTCAGACAGATGTATTTTCAGCATAAAACAGCATCTTAAACATATCTCTGAAAAGCTATGATAGTTTTTTAATCGAAAGATGGAACATTATATTTAATTCGATACTTAATTTGATACTTAATTTATGTAAAAATTTAAAATAGTACTTATAACTGTGCTCTAGAAACTCATACGTATCACTAAGTTGAAATATAATTACCCTTCATTCCTGTATCAGTCAACTGAAGACCAATAATCAGCTCACGCAAAGAACAACAAAAGGCACAACAGTAGAAAAAAACATTAATTGTCAGTCCCACGAGGTCTAAGAAAAAATATACAACTTGCAAAATCCCCTGAGGGCTAACAAATTAAGACTCATATTTAACAAAATTCCTAAACTATAAATATATGTTATCAAGAGCAGGCCTCTCATACAAAACCTCATCATTTCTTTCAGCTGCTTCCTCTTACCTACAAAAGTTAATTTGAATTATTGTTGGTTAAAACTCAGACAGTTCTTATTTAAACCTCCTCCTGACTTACTCACACTATTGAATCAGCTGGAACAACATGAAAGAGAGTTAAAAGTCATCAGTATACTATAACCCTCACAGCTTGTGCCTCGTTACTAATAAATCAGACTACCTCATATACTTTAATATAGAAGGGTAATTTTTTTGTGTGTAGGCACGAGAACAAACAGGGATTTTTTTAATTTTTGGAACCTTCAGCATGTAAGCTAATGTAAACCATCCAAATATAGACCACTTGTTTTTGCTAGTTAAGTGCACATACCATGACACCATTTCAAAGTCAACATATTCAATCTAAAGAAGTAGAAATATGGATATCTGGGCCAACTACAGTCCAAAAACGTCTTGAGAGGATGTAAAAAGCAGAATGAAAGGATGGTAAGCTATCTGTTGGTGATGCATTCCGTTTCTCTTCTGCTGCTTTTGAATGCAACTCTAACTTTGCTGTAGTATATTTAAGTTCTGTTTTTCCCATATCACAGCCCAAATCACATACTTCCTTTAACATTTTTTTCAGCAAAATCTATGGCAACTAGATCTCCTCCATTAGATAACTGCCTTATAAATTACATCCAAGAATTTCCTCCAATGTAAATGAGACTTAATTGTACATGCATATTTTCGCCCAACAACTATTGAACTTGACATCTGCTATTTATATTTTATAAAGAACGTCAAATATACCAAGCACCTACAAGGTTCAAAAATGCCAGTAGCCAAAAAGAGAAGACCAATTAATGCCCCTGGTTAAGGGCAAAGCTGTGGTTTGAAGTCCCAGAGAACACTAAGTGATAGTATCATAACCAAAAGCTTCAGCTGTGCGAAGTTTGTCTCAGTTCATAGCTTCTTCAATTTCAAAGAACCAAACCTCAAAACACAAAAGAAGAATTCATGCTGCTGGCTAAAGAACTCGTTTAAAGAACTGCTGCTGTAAAATAAAACTTCTAAAGAAATTATCACAGGTTTTCTCAATGCAAATAAGAATTTGCTTATGTGACACAAGCAGCAGATGGTGTATATGGCCATCTGACAAAAAACATCATCATTCCTAATTCTTATTGATTCTTCTCCCTTAATCTGAATTTGGCATGAAGTAAAAGGTAGTATTGAATGGCTTGCTCTCAAAGAACAGTTACTTTAAATAGTGTTATAAATGCCAGAACGATTGACAGGAAGAAGATCCAATTAAATCATATTCATGCTAAAGAGAAACTCTCCCCATTCCATCCCAACTCTCTTGTCATTTGCATAGTACTCAGAAATGAAGAGAAAAGCTAAAGGGATAAGCTTTGAGAAATGCGAGAGCTTTTACTTAAAAAAAAAAAAAGCTAAAAATACAAAAGCAAAAGGGCTCAAGCTAACCACTGGTATATTGTATCATACAGCCCAATTGTTCTGTGGCTTAACATTAAGGCTGAGGATGTCAGGGAGGTTATTTCTAGAGGGGAAAAAAATCTAGAGAGAAAAGAACATCACCTTCTCTCTTGACTTATCAAAGCTGTTTTGCAGATGTCTAAAATTAAAACGAGTTTATTAAGCAAGTGAAAAAGGGGAATTTAAAGACACACTTCACAGTCTATGAGTACAAATTGCATCATCTAATATCATCTATCTATAGTAAAAGAACATAGGAACCACCTAACTGTAGTCTGGGCTGCCAGCAGCAGCTTGTATTTTAGTCATGCTGAAAACAAGTCAAAAAGAAACAGAACATTATGTACAGAAGGTTATTGACTTTTAAAGAGGGTGGCAGAGAATAATTCAGATTCTCAATGGGAATTATATGCCTAATTGGAAACATAACCAAGAACCCGGTTATCACAAAGAGAAAGTATCACTCCAGGATACAGGACAATCATGTGGCAAAGTTTCAATCCATGTTGCATTTAGCACTGTAATTTCATCCCTATGGGTACTGATGGTGAGATTGCTTTTGAACAAGCTTATGCAACTAAAGCACCCGAGGTGCTTTAATGACTTTGCACCAACACCAAAATAAAGTATTCTTCTATGCTGGCATCAAAGAAAGAACTACTGATTCTTAATAACAAGCAAAACTGTTTGTTACTAAAAGGAAGAAAAAAAAACTTCTGATAGAACTTCTGAAATTATGCTTTGAATCCTGCCTAACTCATCCTCTCCAAAACTGAGTATCTTGGCCACAAATCAAATCAATACTTGATGTTTGCAGCAAATACATTAACTAGACTTGTATTTTGCCTAAGAGCACAGATGATATCAACAGTTATTTTGTTTGCTCAGTGCTTTAAGGTATTTTCTCAAGGACAGGATGAAAGAAGTCTAAAAGATTACATGAGCCAGTACATAAGCAGCTAATTGTTTCCAGTATTAGACGTACATACAAGAAAAGGATTTGGGGGTCCTGGTGGACACCAAGTTGAACATGAGTCAGAAGTGTGCCCTTGCAGCAAAGAAGGCTAATGGTACCTTGGGCTGCGTGAGGAGAAGCACTGCCTGCATGTTACAGGAGGTGATCCTGACCCTCTGTTCAGCACTGGCCACACACAAACATACTAAAGATTGTCCAGCAAAGGACCACAAAGATAATTAAGGGACTGGTGCATCTCTCTTATGACAAAAGGCTGAGACAGCTGGGACAGTTCAACCTAAAGAGAAGGCTCAGGAGCGACCTTATTATCAGCGTATATAAAGGAGCATGCAACAAAGATGAAGCCAGGTGGTGCCCAGTGACAGGATCAGAAGCAGTGGGGACAAACTGAAACATAGAAGGCTCCATCTGAACATCAGGAAATTTTTTTTCTCTGTGAAGGTGATTGAGCACTGGAACAGGTTGCCCAGTGAGGTTGAGGAGTCCTTGGACATCTTCAAAATCTATCTGGATATGGTCCTGGGCAACGTGCTTGAGCAGGGGGTTTGGACCAGATGACCTCCAGAGGTCCCTTCCAAGCTCAATCATTCTGTGACATTAAAATACAAGTCTAAGGAGATTATTAATTGGTTCCAGAATAACTTTAACAGTAAGATTGCACAGATGATCCACAGACTGAAGGTGTGATAAACAATAAAAGGACGAAGAATTGCTACAGCACAACCTGGATTACTCAGTGAAACAGAGCACAAACATACTGTCTGTGTACTTGTCAATAGGCTCACCCATCTGAAGAACGTATGTGGTGAAACGTATTTACTTGGATGAGAGCAATTACTGTATCACTAATGACAACAAAAAAATTGTGGGATCATCATGGATATGTAGCTGAACAAAAACTTGGTGCCACACTCAGTCCATGCATGGAAATTCTCAAGATAGAAACCATCAGACTACTGGGATAAAAGTGAAAAGGTCACACTATCAATATTCTCACCACTTAAAATGAATGTGTAGTACTGTACCTAGTTCTGGAATGCACTTACTATGCCAGAAGGAAGTACTGGAAATAATTCAGAAACTAACAGCATCGTAAGTTGAAGGACTGAGAAATGTAACTTAAGAGTTCCAAAGGAAGTGGTCAAAATGAAACCTCTCAGCTGTGACCAAGCCGCACCTAAGCCTTTAATTAAACAACAAAAAATTGATAGCAGAAGGCAGACAATTCTGCCTTTGATTTTACAGACAATTATGTAAAATGATTCAAGTGCTCAAAGTTGAAAACCAGCCTAGAGAAATTTAGCAGCAAGGGTAAGCATCACATTTTACTTGCTTTAAAGACTGCAAGGATAATTAGACACCTAAACGAATCAAGCCTCAAGCTTTTTTTTTTTTTTTTTAATTTTTATTTAAAGGAGACTAACTGGAAAATTATTATTAACTGTGCCGCCCCTTGAAGGTTAATGATGCAATTTTTGGACTTGAAGTAAGTATTAAATTTAGAGAATTCATATTATCCAACTAAGAATTCATGAAGTTCCCTTTAAAATCTGTGAAAACTGGTGTCTACACTCTTGACTGCAGCTAAGGTCAGTCTTTGACAAGTGCAGTATGATATACGACATTCCAGAGCTTGTCCACCAAAAACACTGCAAAACAAACATCCATTGTTTTTGGAATGAAATCCTGCACTTTTTGGAGACAATTTCTTTGTCCAAGAAAAGTAGCAGGGCAATGTACTCTTTCCTGTAAAAGATGACCATTTGCAAGTTTTTCTGATTGATTTCAAAGAACCCAACCTAGACACGTCAGATACATCCACTATCTGACAAGGGTACACACAACTAAAATAAGCTTGTTTAAAGAAAGCACAGTTTTGAAATTTCAGAGAATCTTGCTAGTAATGAGTTAAGGAAGACAAAAATACCTGGCAACCAAGGTCTAAGTTCTTGTATTTTTTCTGGTTGTGGGTTGGTTTTTTTTTTTGTTTTTGTTTTTCAAGGTCTTGCTTGTTTCTCCTAACCTTCCTCCAACATAATCTCTTTCCTTCTCATGCTGAAAAGAACTACTGTTCTTGAAGGATGTGTGTTTCTTGTGCTTACTACACAGAGGAAAGATGGAGGAATGGATATGGATCACAGGACTCAAGCATTATTTTATGACTAATGTTTCTTCTGTAGTTCAGTTTATACTCTAGTCTATCACACAGATGATCACCATAAAGTAGTTATTTTAAATCAGTGAAAGAATCCAGTGAAATCTCTGGAATGAAAAGTGACAGTACAGACCAAAGATAAAAGAATGAGTTTTCTTAAATGGTACTTACACCAAGAGCAGCTTGGTAAGTAACTTCCGATGGGAAGGTAAACGAAGGCCCTGTTGTGACTGGGCTGCTAGGCGGTGGAGTCACAATTAGCCCTGTAGAACCAATATGAACCTGTCAAAACAAAAAAAAAAACACACAACAGCAGGGTCAGTTCTGAGTAGTTTGATGGGAGCTCTTTTGACACAGCTGTAAGCTTCATGGTCAAAATCACTGGCATTCTACTGTCCGTTACTTTAGAAATAATTTATGGTTAGATACTCATGCAAACAACACTGGATCATAGTGCTCACCTTTTTTCAGCAAATTATCTTCTCATGTTTCAGAAGCTTTGGAGATATATTGAACTACCAATGTGAAACACTTTTAATCATAATCATTTTCTTTTTTCCATAAATGTCAGTCAGATCCCAAAGACGTGCAAATAAAAGATATTTACTAGTTCATGTAAAAATAATTCCACACCTCCGTCTCTATTACCATCTCTACTCTCAAAATTTAATCTTTATGTGAAACAGACAATTGTTCACTAATTGCTAAAGTTTGTAATTAACGGCTTTGAAAAAACATGAGATAAATAAATAAAGCCAGATAAATACCTCTACTTATCACAATCATATTAATGTGGTATATTTCTGTAATGTATGTAATTTTCATGTTGAATTTACCTTTTATTTGCATATGCTTTATTAATATCCAGTACTATATTCAATTTACAAGAAAGTGAAGAAATAAAGTCACTCTAGATTCTAAAATTTTACAATTTCTGATTTCTTAGACATTGAGAACTGTGAAAATAAGTTCACAAGACCAAAAATATATGCATTTTTAAGGAGTGGTTTTTTTCCCCCTTTAAAACGCTCTCCATGTTGGAAGATGAGCTTTGTGAAAGCGTCTGTTAGTATTAATTACATGTAACAAATAATTTGGGGTAATATGACAAGATCAGAAGCCTTTATAGTTATTAAAAAAACACAAATATGATTTATACTTAATTTCATGTAAATTACCTGAGAAGGGGCACTACAAGAAAGTCCCGTCAGCTCACTTATGCGGGCTGCTGCGGTTGGGTTGCTGGAGCTGATGAGGACAGGAGGACTGATTTCCATTGAGTGACGATTCTGAGAAGACTGTGAAGACTTGTTGGACATCGTGAGGGATGTAAAAGAGTGCCGTTTTTTGGTGTTTTTCTTTGTATCGGTGTGCTTTTGGACTGAATTGTTGTGGGCTGCCCCAGAGGTACCTTCTCCAGAGTCT
The DNA here is from genome assembly GCF_040182565.1 of Anser cygnoides. Classification (NCBI taxonomy): domain Eukaryota; kingdom Metazoa; phylum Chordata; class Aves; order Anseriformes; family Anatidae; genus Anser; species Anser cygnoides. The sequence continues at coordinate 53,343,189 of NC_089876.1, forward strand.
ACAGCAGAACCTGAGGGCTTATCCAATTCTATCAGCTGCTTGGCTGCTGTGTTAAACTACAAGAAAATATTCACACATTAATAATTAGTTTGATTTTGAAAAAATCACCTGAAGATAGCCAAAATATATTTTCCTTTTATTCATT